>NC_047115.1:72789759-73014759 GCF_902500255.1 Thalassophryne amazonica
GTGAGGTGAATCTGCCCTACGATTGGATTTTGGAAAACCATGTGACAGAGAACCAATACATTGCTCACATCATCACACAGCTTTTAGCTTCTATGAGGAGTACAAAGATGGTGGAGGGTGGCTCGAACGTTCACAGAGTTAACTTTTCAGCAAAAAAAAAGAGTAAGTTTCTATCTCATATCATTAAAAAGTTGCTTATAATTTAGTAAAGCTTGGTCTCAGCCATCGTATACGACGGTGTCGGCCCCAGAGGTTTAAACCCTTAGATCTTCAGCAAATGTATTTATAAAGAGAAACTGCATGAACTACACAAGTTTTTTTTTCTAATAACAAGTTTATTCAATGAGGAGAACCAAATGCTAATTTACTGTTGTGTCGTAACTTAATTTTTGTTCAGCCTTTGTGACCTTGAAGTTAGATGCAAAAATGTTGAAACTGGCCCTATCCTGCAATGATAAAGAATCCTTAAAAAAATTACTGAATCAGGATCGTGTTCTGGATCATTACCAAAATTTAATGACTTCTAAGTTAGGCCAAGATACACCCCTGGTAAAAAAAAATTCATTGAAATCCATTGAGGATTTTTTGAGTAATCCTGCTAACAAACCAACCAACAAACAAACAAACGGACGCCACCGAAAACATAACCTCCTTGGCGGAGGTAATAAACACGCAAACTAAGGCTGGCATCTTAGCTGAGCTTGTCTGTAAGATGCTAACGGCCTTAACGTTTATCAGAATTGAGCTCAGGTGCATCCTGTTTCCACTGATCATCCTTGAGATGTTTCTACAGCTTAACTGGAGTCCACCTGAGGTAACTTCAGTTGATTGGACATGATTTGGAAAGACACACACCTGTCTACATATAAGGCCCCACAGTTGACAGTGCATGTCAGAACACAAACTAAGCATGACGTCAAAGGAACTGTCTGTAGACCTCTGAGACAGGATTGTCTTGAGGCACCAATCTGGGCAAGTGTACAGAAACATTTCTGCTGTTTTGAAGGTCCCAATGACCACAGTGGCCTCCATTAACTGTAAAAGGAAGACATTTGGATCTACCAGGACTCTTCTGAGAGCTTGCCACCTGTCTAAACTGAGCAATCAGGGCGTTAATCAGGGAGGTGACCAAGAACCTGATGGTCATTCTGTCAGAGCTCCAGTGTTCCTCTGTGGAAAGAGGAGAACCTTCCTGAAGGACAACCATCTCTGCAGCAATTCATCAATCAGGCCTGTATGGTAGAGTGGGCAGATGAAAGTCACTCCTTAATAAAAGGCACATGGCAGCTCAAGTGGAGTTTGCCAAAAGGCACCTGAAGAACTCTCAGATAATGAGAAACAAAATTCTCTGGTCTGATGAGACAAAGATTGAACTCTTTGATGTGAATGCCAGGCGTCATTTTTGGAGGAAACCAGGCACCAGACTCAGTAGAGTGGAGCATGGTGGTGGCAGCTGCTGTGGGGATGTTTTTCAATGGCAGAAACTGGGAGACTTGTCAGGTTGAGGGAAAGATGAATGCAGCAATGTACTGAGACATCCTGCATGAAAACCTGCTCTAGAGCGCTCTTGACCTCAGACTGGGGCGACGGTTCATCTTTCAGCAGGACAATGACCCTAAACACACAGCAAGATATCAAAGGAGTGGCTTCAGGGCAAATCTGTGAATGTCCTTGAGTGGCCCAGCCAGAGCCCAGACCTGAATCCATTTGAACATCTTTGGAGAGATCTGAAAATGGCTGTGAACCAAGTTTGTGGCATCATATTCAAGAAGACTTGAGGCTGCAATTACTGCCAAAGGTGCGTCAACAAAGTATTAAGCAAAGGGTGTGAAAACTTATGCACATGTGATTTCTTAGTTATTTATACTTTAAATAATTTGCAAAATTTTTAAACAAAACTTTTTTTCATGTTGTCATTATGGGGTATTGTGAGTAGAATTTTGAGGGATGAAATGAATATATTCCATTTTAGAATAAGGCTGTAACATAAAATGTGGAAGAAGTGAAGCACTGTGAATATTTTCTGGATGCACCATAAACTCCTCTGGGCAGGAACTTCTGTTTGTGTTGTGAGTATGGTACCTCTATTGCATTGTTTGTACTTTTGTTGTATTGACAACATTGCAAAGTGTTTCTGTGTTTGTCTGTGCTGTCTGAATTTGTAGCAGATGTGTTATCAAATTCTTACATGCGCTGTAGGTTTGTGTTGTCAAAGTCAAATTTATTTATATAGCACATTTACAGCAACCAAAGCTGCCCAAAGTGCTTCACAGATACAAAATAAAAGGGTATAAAAATACAAAAATAGAAAATGCAAGATCCAGACACTAATAAATACAATAAAAGTTTAAAACAAAAGTGCAACTCTGCTTAAGTATTGAAGCCCTGTGCAAAAAGATGGGTTTTCAATAATGACTTAAAATCATTTAAGGAAGACACAGATCTAATATTAAAAGGAAGGCTGTTCCACAGCTTAGGAGTTGTCTATGTTTGCAAGCGTTTTTCAGTTTACAACATGCTTTTTGATGCAGTTACCTGTTGCTAAATTGATGCAGGGGATTGTTTGTATTTTTAAATGTTTTCTAGATTTGTCAGACTTGTCTTAATTTGGAAGTGGTGTGGCTCCTATTGGCCACCATACATTAGTTCTGGTGCTCATCCCCAAGATTTCACAGTGTGAAAATAAAGGGAGTCTAGGACTCCTCCTCCTGGACTGGGCTACAGTACATAACAGGTTACTTCCTCAGACAATGCCGGGACCCATTCACAGCTGGGTGGATTGACACAATACAGATGAAGTGTCTTGGCCGAGGACACAGACAAACATATTGGTAGCCTGACTCCTTAGTGTACTGCGCTAAAACTTAAAAAAAAATAAAAAAAATTGCTTGATTAATGAATTATCATTATTCCTATTGTGTTGCCCGTGGGGATCCACAGGCTCTAGATTGGGTAGTGTTTATAAAGGCAAAGGCTATACGCCCAACCGTTGGGCAGATAAATATAATGTCTTACGTTATTCGCCCAACCGTTGGGCAGATAAATATAATGTCTTACGTTATTTGCCTAACCGTTGGGCAGATAAGTCATACATTGAACGTTACATGCACAACCGTTGGGCAGATAAATATATAATGTCTTATCTTATTTGCCCAACCGTGATCGTGTATTTGACATGTTTTGTGCATCTAAACTACGGTTTTTACACCCCTTTTTAAGGCTCTATTGTGGCGTATGTTTGACACATTTAATGGCGCCGTCTTTAATTACTGCGAAAACACCGCAATGGATCAAAACAGACAAACTTCCGAAGCATTTTGAACGGAAGCCTGTTAACAATGACGAAACAGTTTTTGAACAAAATGCTGCTTGTTGGCTGTAAGATGGTGTTAGTTTGACACTGCGAACCCTCCCGCAGCCGGGGAGAAAATATCCGCCTTTATTCCCTCCCACGTTGAAACCGGAAGTGAGCTTACAAGCGCGCTCATTGGTTGGTTGTGGTTGGGCGTATATGCTTGCGAATTTACTTTATTGACCCAACGGTTGGACATATAGCCACTCCGTTTTATAAAATAGGTAGCTGGGGTGGTAATAAATTAAGCAAAGCTTGTGTAATGAGTTGGAATGGCATGTGAGTCCAGAATGTTTTTATAGTCTTTGTCTTCAACAATTTTTAGAAGTTAATTATGTTAATTATGTAATTTTTTATTTTAATTTACTGTCTTAATGTATTTACTATTTATAAACTGTTTAGGTTCTTGTTATCATATACACATTATTATTATTATTATTATTATTATTATTATTATTATTATTATTATTATTATTATTATTATTATATTTTATTTTATTTCTACTCCTATTTTGTCATTTGATTTTTTTTTTAAATGGACCAAAATGGAAACAAGTGTTTTCACTTTCTTGTACCATCCATGTATTTTTAACATATTTACAATTATATTATATACTTCCATTGAACTTAAAATTACTCACCACACTAAAAAGTAAGTCCCTTTGGCTGCTCCCTTGTTTTGCACTTGAGGTCGCCACAACAAATCCAAGGTGGATCTGCATGTTGAATTGGCACAAGTGCATTAACCACTTGGCCACCACCCCAAAATCACTCACTACACTCACACTTTTAATATTAAAATGACTTCCCACCCCTGCTGGAATGGCGTGTGAGTCTAGGAAGTAGTTAGCAACATCCATTGCTCCATTTTCACAGCTTTCATGCATGACCCAAAATACATAAGCATACCAAATGGCAAATGTCAGCTGTCCACAGTTTCTCTGACCGAAGTTGCATGCACGCACGCATACACACACGCACAGGTGTTGTAAGCAGGTGCTTTTAATTTGACATCTAAACTGACTAAACCAATTGAGCTACAAAAACACAATAAATCAGTAACACTAACAACACTGTTTAACATAAACCAGAATAACAACATTTAAAACCTCAAGACACCAAACTCCCATGGTGCATTGCAGTACAATGTCCATTGTTTACAAGTTAGCTAAAATAGCTAATTTCTCCAAAAATATTTGTCCTAACAATTTTCTGTTTTTGGCAGCATTCATCCTCGACCCAAAATACAGAAGCATGCCAAACAGCAAATGTCAGCTCTCCCCAGTTTTTGTGTGATTGAAACCATACACACACACACACACACGCACACACACACACACAGACACACACACAGAGGCCACTTGGCAATTATAATATAGATAATAATAATTATTATTATTATATTTCTGGAATCCAGCTAAACAAGCAATTTTGGTGTGGGTTTGAACATAACCTCTCTCACTGAGGTCATAATTCTTCTAATTTGCTGACGATACATTCTGAATAAGTGTAACCACAGTTCACTCATCACACTGCAGTCAATGGTGTTTGTTGAGGCTCTTTGTTCACCATACAAACATTCCTGTATTGATTACCAATAACCTGAGGAACAGCAGTATCATCACTATGTTTTCCATGATTCAGGAAAAGTTCACTAATGCGCTCAACAACCTACAATACTATTAGTATTAGTATTACTGTGATTTCCTATGCTCACATTCAGGATGTATGGCGATGACATTATCCATGTGCTGTTTACAAGAGCCTTCCTTAGCTATCTTTCATGTCTTAATGACATTTTAATCTTGATTTTTGTGTTCACGGAAATGCGGTCCCTGTTGCCGATGTTCCAAATGAATCGGCGTGCCCTCGGTTCACCTGTTCCATATCAGTGAGGTCCATTACATAATCACAGCGCAGTAATTACAGGTCTCCTCCTGGCACCGTAATTACCCCAGCTTTGTCATTATCACCCCATAACATCATGCTCTCTGTACATATCAGCACAGACAACACAGCTGTATGTTCAAAGTGTGAGCTGCACTAATTCAGTGTAATTTGTTCATTATAGGACGTGTGAATGGAATAAGTGTGGGCAGTGGTGTCATTTATTTACATAGAGATTGTGCAAAATACTGCTACTGAAGAAAAATTTGTCAACATGAAAAACATTTATATACGTATGCTCCAATTTAATGACTATGAAAATATAGTATTTCTCATGTCTTAAGATATAATGAATATGAAATTTGGGTGTTTCATGAGACATTTAATGTGCAACACTTAAAAAGTTAATGAAAAATATTAACTTGTAAAAAACTGAAAATTCGTGTCATCACACTGCAATATCATAAAAGCAAATACACCCTTATTTGGCTTTTTGGTTATATAAAAAGATGGTGACTGTTTGTTGAGTTATAATTAGAGGTTATTTTGTTATAATGTGGTACATTTTGCAAGTGTTATAAAGTAGCACTGATAATATGCTGAATTTTTATTTATTTATTTATTTAAACAGTCTGACTTCAGAAACATTCCTCTTTACTACCGTAAAACAGTGCTTATGCACATCGCCTCAGTAAAAGACCATGTCTGCCTCACACATGCATGCAGCTGATGTTTCATGCCAAGATTGACCACCAAAAAAATAAAACCCTGTTACTTTTGCAAATGGGATGGCCACAACCCCACTTACAACAGTTATATGAATGACAAAACATGTGTTTTTGGATACTGAATTTTGCACAGTACATCTGGAAATTTAAAAGTCTTCATTTTAATTAAGACTTCCACAGGAGGGGAAACTTGTGTTGCATTATGATTAATATGACAGTGTATATGATTCATGCAAATTTGTAACAAACATGATGCTGATTAGATCTAATCCCAAATGCATTAGACCAGAATGGGACAGATTAGTACAATTTTGTCATTCTGTTCAATTGTGTCCCTGTTCTTGTCTGTGTCTCATCAGTCTCCTTCACACTCTGAACTATGGCGCACACCTTTCATACCTAATATATATATATATATATATATATATATATAAAATTTATAAAGAAGTTATAAAGAACGGGACAGATTAATATGGATTTGACCTGTTTTGGATGATTTTTGTGACACATCCAGTTAATGTGAGAAATGTCTCTCTCTTAAGCCTCTGGAGTTCTTTGACGCGGATACATGTCAAAGTCACATGACCGAATTAAGCGGTATGCAATATGTCAGAATGAAAGAAAAACTGGAAACTCACACAGGTGATGTTGTGTTGAAAAAAAATGCACCAAACAAGGCAAAGCAAACATTTTTGTAAGGTAAATTATGAAGGTAAAACCAAAAGTAGTTAAAACAGTCCTGTTGTTGTAACTCAATATTGTATCAAATTCTCCAAAAATAAGTCACTTTTTACAAATATTACACTCTATAAGGTTATGTCACTCATCACTGGACTAGTGTCAACGATTATGGACATAAAAACACTGTTAATCTGGTATGGTGTGTTTGCTGATTAAAATATAAACATGCCATGTCATCAGCTTCTTATTTAATCAGATGATGGACATCTTTATAATTTGTGTCACCCAAACAGTTTTTTTTTTTTTTGACTGTGTGGGACAAAAATGGTGCAAAAGGCACAAGACACAGACGTAGCATAAAATATGAGACCATTTGTTTGTTCATGCAGAAGGAAAATACCTAAATTAATCATACACTCCTCAAACAAAAATTGGGACTCACCCTCTCCATCCGGTCATCCCCCCATCTGTCCATGAGACTGGAGCACAACTCCAGCTAAACCGTTTGGTTGAGTTGAATGAAACTTCAGACAGTTACAGCACATCATATGAAGATGTACATGAAGGAAAATAATTCTGGTCAGGCATCTTTTTGAACAACGATGTATCCTACTTAGGCCCATACTCCACAGCGTGTACCGGATAAGAGTCTACGACTCCCTCTGGACGGGTTGCCAATTCAACAAGTTACGTGCCCAGCCAAGGCTGGTACCCATTTACAGATGAGTGGACTGAGACGATGCAGATTAAATGTCTTGTCCAATGACACGGGCAGGTAACACAAGAGGGATTTGAACCCAGGTCTACATAGTGGCAGGTCAGACCGCTGAGCTACCTGCACCCATCAAGGTGAGACAATTAGAATTTTTTTTTTTACTTAATGCAACACATGATAAGTGGCAGAAGAGTGGTTTAGTTGTTAGCACTGTTGCCTTACAGCAAGAATGTCATGGGATCGATTCCCACCTGTGGCCTTTCTGTGTGGAGTTTGCATGTTCTCCCCGTGTTTGCGTTGGTCCCCTCCAGGTGCGCCGGCTTCCTCCCACATCCAAAGACATGTAGGTTAGATGAAGTGGTAACTTTAAAATTGTCCGTAGGTGTGAATGTGTTTGTTTGTCTATATGTGGCCCTGTGACAGACTGAGGTCCTGTCCAGGATGTACCCCTGTCTCAGGCTCTATGACTGCTGGGATAGGCTCCAGCCCCCCTGTGATCCTTAATTGGTGTAAGGAGGTATAGAAGATGGATGGATGGATGGATGGATGGATGGATGGATGGATGGATGGATGGATGGATGGATGGATGGATGGATGGATGGATGGATGGATGGATGGATGGATGGATGGATGGATGGATCACATGATAATTGACTTTTAAGTGCAACTCTTACTGATCTGTTTGCATGAGTTAATGTATTAATGCAGCACAGTGACTTAATGGTTAGCACTGTTGCCTCACACCAAGAAGGTCATGGGTTCGATTACCACCTGTGGCATTATTTTTGTGGAGTTTGCATGTTCTCCTTGTGTTTGTGTGGGTTTCCTCCTACATTTAAAGACATGCAAGTTAGGTGAATTACAAATTTTATAAGTGCCCAGGTCTCCCTTGTAAAAGATGTCTCGATATAGGACTAACCTGTGAAATTAAAAAATAATGAATTATTAATATATTATATACTAATTGGTTTTGTTCTTACTTACTTCATTCTGGATTGGACCTACTCATCATCAGGCTTGTTTTAGAGTTCACATAAGGCTCTGATAAGATTCCTACTGTACCTTTCCCAAGGTTTGTCATTTTCAGTTTCTATCTAACCATATCTGAAACATGTCAGAACAGACTAAGACAGAAATCTTACGCAATGAAATCTCATGTGAAAATCTGTTTTTATGGGGAATAACCTGCACAAATACGTAGTTTCACCTAGCAATATGTCAAATCACTGATGGTAAATGTTGATTGTTTCCTTTAGACTGGCAAACACTATTTCATGGATTTAGCTTTATCGGTTCCTGCTCAGTATTTGTTGAAAGCAAAGACTGGTGAATGCTATTGTCTTACTTTCTTTGTTTGTATGGTCTTCTGCTCCAGACCATGAGAAAATCCATATCCAAGGAGTTCAGGTGTTTATTAATCTTCTTGACATTTTACTCAGACATTCGTACTGACAATCTTGCAGTTGCCTGGCAAGGGGCAGAGAAGTGAAAGTGGTGCCATGGTATTTGGAAGCCGTTCAGTAGTCAGCCTTACACAGGCTAGCTGCTGTGATGGCCTACATTACGCAGTTTATGGCCTGTGGGGGTCTGTTCCGACAAGCTCAACCAAAGTTTAGTCAAATGCAAGATGCTGGCTTGCTCACCACATGCAAACCTCTTCAACTCCAGACATAAGCTGGAGTAAACAGCTGCATTTGATGTACCCATAAATAAAGTGTGCTATATAAATATGAAGAGGAAGTAATACGTCTTGAACACTGAACATCTTAGCCTGAACTCTTTTATATCATGTATCCACAATAAAAGTGGCCCATGATTTGATCCAGAATACCAGCACATGTTGCACGGGACCGTTGGCGTCAGCACGACAGGAAGAGCGGCAACAAGAAAAACCATGGAGCAATTAATTTTACATAGGGAGGGAAAGGGTAGAAAATAAAATGATATTGTAATGGAGATTAGTTAGTCTGAGTCAATTCACAGTATTGTGAGCATTTAAAGGGGATATATGCAAGATTTTTACTTTAACATTGCAGTTTCTGAGTAATTCTAATCACTAAACCAGATAGATAGCAGCTATGAGACTAAGCCAATGAAGGCTTTATGTCTTTCATGTTCATTGTCATGGCAGATACAGCAAAAAAACAATGAATATCACTGTCCGAGGAAACGAGAAAGAAAAAAGATTTAAGAAAAATACGCCACTAGGTGATGAGGACTCGTCCACTGGTAGCTTTGAAACATACCACAGGTCCCAACCATTCACTTATGGTGTCATGTTGTTTCTCAATTTAAACAACAAAATCACCCATGGACATAAATTTAACAAGCTGTAAGAAACTACAATATGCTCACCACAACAGGTAGCATAAAACTTTGCAATTAAAGAAATAAGTAGACAATTATTTATTGTTACATTTTTATCAGAATCCTTTGCACTTCTGTGACATCACTGTCTGACGTCTTTATTAAGATGAAATCTTTTTTAATGAAATTTGAGCAGCAGCAATAACATAGGTGCATTTTCAATATCATATTCCAGGAGGGAAGATGTTTCTTTATGTCATACATTAGAAGGTGGACATCTAGGTCATTGTCGATGGTCAAAGCTGCTGTTTAGTTCACACAGGTGTCTTTTGTAGATTTTGTCACCAGTGAGGCAACACACTTGTTTCTAACTCAACATCATGACTAACTGTGCACTTATAATTTGAGGAAATAAAGACCTTGTGTGAATGAGGTTGCATGCTCTTACACTTCACCTTTTCTACCACTAGATGCTGTGCAAACACACGGGCAGAGCTGTGTGTATATTTAGATGCTTTCCTAAGTCCAAATCCAAGTTGATAAATTCCATACTTTGCATAGGAATGTTCATATGCACGGTTTAAGCACAAATACGTGCATACGATGACAATGATAAATGCGGCGCCTGGACTTTGGATCAGTGTAAGTTTAAATATGAATAATCAGGAACCTGGATCAGGATAACAGATCAGAAATTACAAATTAAGATCAAAAGTTCCATAATTGTCTCTTAGTCGGTCTGTGTCCTTTGGTCCTGTTCAAAATTATGATTGGCGCTTGTGGACAAAAATGTATTTTTGGACAAGGGTGGTCCAGTAGAGTGGAATGTGGTTTGGAGCTTAAGAAGGACCACAGGACCTTGGTAGAGGTTCTCTAGGTAGTACTCTAGTTGTGGCTATGTTCTTTGGCAGAACAGTGAAGAGTCGTGTTATTTTGATATGATGTAACTGTTACGTTGTGGTTGACTAAACACAGAGCAAGAAAAAACTATCATGCCCGTGGTTTAATCATAGATAAACATTTCTCTTCATTAAGATAAATACACAAATAATTATATGTCACTGACTTAACATTAGGCTTTTCTTCTGTCTTGTTACGATCCCTCGGCTATGTTGTCTCCTAGTTTCTAAAGCTCACTTACATACAGTAGTAGCACTGTTAATATGTATTAATAGTGCATTGTTTGTTTTATGAATACAGTCCATATCCTGAAAAACCCACCTTCTGACCGACCCTTCATTCATACCTCCACCATTAAGGCTCCACCATCACCTTTGTGTGTACTGAATATTTAAGTTTCAGAATAAAAACCATGATATGTTGTCAATTTTGTCAAATCCAGGTGCAGAAGTCAATGTTTCTCAATTATATTTTGGCAGTCAATATACTGTAGTTATGTTATTCCTCGTGTTAACTTATCACATCCTGAACTCACTTAACAATAAAACTGGCAATACACATAGGACTTTACTTTGAAGATTACCATTGTTGTGCCCATTTCTAACCAGTTGAATGCCAAATTTTACATTGTTCTGAAACAGATGTTTCCCAAAAATGTTTTGCTTTTGTATCATGAACTTATGGCTAGTTAAAGTTGGGCACACCTTTGTATTTTTAGCACATACATTTTGTCTTTCTACAGCAATTAGAAATTGTAATGTAGAAATTCAGAGAGCACCAACCATTACTACCTCTGACATCAAATCTTTGTGATGTCATATAAGGTCATTGTGTTAAAATAAATAGAGATAAAAAGGAAAAAGGTTTGCCCATTCACGTTCTCAACTGGAGTAGAAAGCTGAACTAACAATGTTGAAGTAAGTAGAATTAAAATTGGAATTGACACTCGTCCTTAGGTTGCAGGTTCAGATGAAGATGATGATGAGACGGAAAGAAGAAGAAGTAGTAGTTATGAAAATCCCCAACTTTAGAGAGGAGAAATAAACATGTTTACTGCCTGGTATAAAAAGAGGGGAAAAAAACAGTTTTGGTCTTTATAGTTTGTTTCCTCCTCCATACCAGCTGTACAGGGGGTGACTCATCAGGCTGAAATATTTTAAACAATAAAAGTTATGTATAATTAGGGGTGTGGTCTATTTGACTGACAGCTAGTGTACAGTAGTGTTCAGAATAATAGTAGTGCTATGTGACTAAAAAGATTAATCCAGGTTTTGAGTATATTTCTTATTGTTACATGGGAAACAAGGTACCAGCAGATTCAGTAGATTCTCACAAATCCAACAAGACCAAGCATTCATGATATGCACACTCTTAAGGCTATGAAATTGGGCTATTAGTAAAAAAAAAAGTAGAAAAGAGGGTGTTCACAATAATAGTAGCATCTGCTGTTGACGCTACAAACTCAAAACTATTATGTTCAAACTGCTTTTTTAGCAATCCTGTGAATCACTAAACTAGTATTTAGTTGTATAACCACAGTTATTCATGATTTCTTCACATCTGCGAGGCATTAATTTTGTTGGTTTGGAACCATGATTTTACTCGGTTACTAGTGTGCTTGGGGTCATTGTCTTGTTGAAACATCCATTTCAAGAACATGTCCTCTTCAGCATAAGGCAAACTGACCTCTTCAAGTATTCTGACATATCCAAACTGATCCATGATTCCTGGTATGTGATATATAGGCCCAACACCATAGTAGGAGAAACATGCCCATATCATGATGCTTGCACCACTATGCTTCACTGTCTTCACTGTGAACTGTGGCTTGAATTCAGAGTTTGGGGTCGTCTCACAAACTGTCTGCGGCCCTTAGACTCAAAAAGAACAATTTTACTCTCATCAGTCCACAAAATATTCCTCCATTTCTCTTTAGGCCAGTTGATGTGTTCTTTGGCAAATTGTAATCTCTCTGCACGTCTTTTATTTAACAGAGGGACTTTGCGGGGGATTCTTGCAAATAAATTAGCTTCACATAGGCGTCTTCTAACTGTCACAGCACTTACAGGTAACTCCAGACTGTCTTTGATCATCCTGGAGCTGATCAATGGGTGAGCCTTTGCCATTCTGGTTATTCTTCTATCCATTTTGATGGTTGTTTTCTGTTTTCTTCCACGGGTCTCTGGTTTTTTGTCCATTTTAAAGCACTGGAGATCATTGTAGATGAACAGCCTATACTTTTTTGCACCTGCATGTAAGTTTTCCCGTCTCCAATCAACTTTTTAATCAAACTACGCTGTTCTTCTGAACAATGTCTTGAACGTCCCATTTTCCTCAGGCTTTCAAAGAGAAAAGCATGTTCAACAGGTGTTGGCTTCATCCTTAAATAGGGGACACCTGATTCATACCTGTTTGTTCCACAAAATTGACGAACTCACTGACTGAAGGCCACACTACTATTATTGTGAACACCCCCTTTTCTACTTTTTTTTTTTACTAATAGCCCAATTTCATAGCCTTAAGAGTGTGCATATCATGAATGCTTGGTCTTGTTGGATTTGTGAGAATCTACTGAATCTACTGGTACCTTGTTTCCCATGTAACAATAAGAAATATACTCAAAACCTGGATTAATCGTTTTAGTCACTTCTTCTTCTTTGTCTTTTGGCTGTTCCCGTTAGGGGTCGCCACAGCAGATCAATCGTTTCCATCTCACCCTGTCCTCTGTATCTTCCTCTGTCACACCAACCACCTGCATGTCCTCTCTCAGCACATCCATGAACCTCCTCTTTGGTCTCCCTCTTCTCCTCCTGCCTGGTGGCTCCATCCTCAGCATCCTTCTCCCTATATACCCTGGGTCCCTCCTCTGCACATGTCCAAACCATCTCAATCTCGCCTCTCTGACTTTGTCTCCAAACTGTCCCACCTGAGCTGTCCCTCTGATATGTTCATTCCTAAACTTGTCCATTCTTGTCACTCCCAAAGAGAATCTCAACATCTTCAGCTCTGCCACCTCCAGCTCTGCCTCCTGTCTTTTTGTTAGTGCCACTGTCTCTAAACCATACAACATAGCTGGTCTCACTACTGTTTTGTAAACTTTCCCCTTCACTCTTGCTGATATTCTTCGGTCATAAATCACTCCTGCCACCTTTCTCCACCCACTCCACCCTGCCTGCACTCTCTTCTTCACCTCTCTACCACACTCTCCATTACTTTGAACAGTTGACCCCAAATATTTAAACTCATCTACTTTCACCACTTCTACTCCTTGTAACTGCACTATTCCACTGGGCTCCCTCTCATTCACACACATGTACTCAGTCTTGCTTCTACTGACTTTCATTCCCCTTCTCTCCAAAGCATATCCCCACTTCTCCAGACTAGACTCAACTTGCTCTCTACTCTCACTACAGATCACAATGTCATCTGCAAACATCATAGTCCATGGGGACTCCTGTCTGATCTCATCCGTCAACCTGTCCGTCACCACTGCAAACAAGAAAGGACTCAGAGCTGATCCTTGGTGTAATCCCACCTCCACGTTGAATGAGTCTGTCATTCCGACTGCGCATCTCACTGCTGTCACACTATTTTTGTACATGTCCTGCACTACCCTAACATACTTCTCTGCCACTCCAGACTTCCTCATACAATGCCACAACTCATCTCTTGGCACCCTATCATAAGCTTTTTCTAAGTCCACAAACACACAATGTAACTCTTTCTGTCCTTCTCTGTACTTTTCCAACAGTATTCTCAGAGCAAACATTGCATCTGTAGTGCTCTTTCTCGGCATGAAACCATATTGCTGCTCACAGATCTTCACCTGTTTTCTAAGCCTAGCTTCTACTACTCTTTCCGATAACTTCATGCTGTGGCTGATCAGCTTTATGCCTCAGTAGTTACTGCAGCTCTGCACATCACCCTTGTTCTTGAAAATAGGAACCAGCACACTTCGTCTCCACTCCTCAGGCATCCTCTCACTTTCCAAGATTTTATTAAACAATCTGGTTAGAAACTCTACTGCCATCTCTCCTAGACATTTCCATGCCTCCATTGGAATGTCATCTGGACCAACTGCCTTTCCACTCTTCATCCTCTTCATAGCAGCCCTCACTTCTTCCTTGCTAATCTCTTTTACTTCCTGATTTACTCTCACTACATCATCCAGCCTTTTCTCTCGCTCATTTTCTTTATTCATCAACTCTTCAAAATATTCCCTCCACCTTCTCAGCACACACTCCTCACTTGTCAGCACATTACCATGTGCATCTTTTACCACCCTAACCTGCTGCACATCCTTTCCAGCTCTGTCCCTTTGTCTGGCCAATCGGTACAAGTCCTTTTCTCCTTCCTTACTATTCAACTTCTTGTACAGCTCGCAATATGCCTTTTCCTTTGCTTTTGCCACTTCTCGCCTTACGCCGCATCTCCTTGTACTCCTGTCTACTTTCTTCATCTCTCCGACTATCCCAAAACTTTTTCGCCAACCTCTTTCTCCTTATGCTTTCCTGGACCTCTTCATTCCACCACCAAGTCTCCTTGTCTTCCTTCCACTGTCCAGATGTCATACCCAGTACTGCCCTAGCTGTCTCCCTCACCACATCTGCAGTACTTTTCCAGTTGTCCAAAATTGCTTCCTCTCCAACTAGTGCTTCTCTCACCTGCTAGCTAAATTTCACACAACAGTCTTCCTCCTTCAGCTTCCACCATCTGATCCTTTGTTGAGCTCTCGCTCTCTTCTTCTTCTTTACCTCTAAAGTCATCCTACAAACAACCATCCTATGCTGTCTAGTGACACTCTCTCCTGCTACCACCTTACAGTCTGTGATTTCTTTTAGCTTCCATCTCCTATAAAGAATGTAGTCCACCTGTGTGCACCTTCCTCCACTCTTATATGTTACCCTGTGCTCCTCCCTTTTCATAAAGTAGGTATTCACCACAGCCATTTCCATCCTTTTTGCAAAATCAACTACCATCTGTCCTTCCCCATTCTTATCCTTGATACCATATCTACCCATTAATTCCTCATCACCTCTGTTCCCTTCACCAACATGCCCATTGAAGTCTGCTCCTATCACCACTCTTTCATGCTTGGGCACACTCTCCACCACCTCATCTAACACACTCCAGAAATCTTATTTCTCCTTCATCTCACAACCTACCTGTGAGGCATATGCACTGATGATATTCATCATCACCCCTTCAATTTCCAACTTCACACTCATCACCCTGTCAGACACTCACTTAACCTCCAACACACTTTTAACATACTCTTCCTTTAAAATGACCCCAACACCATTTCTCTTCCTGTCCTCACCATGGTACAACAACTTGTACCCACCGCCGATGCTCCTGCTCTTACTTCCCTTCCACTTGGTCTCTTGCACACACAATATGTCTACCTTTCTCCTCTCCATCATATCAGCCAGCTCTCTCCCTTTACCAGTCATACTACCAACATTCAAAGTCCCCACTCTCATCATTCATGCATTTATTTCCTCTAGGCTGGACTATTGTAATTCATTATTATCAGGTTGTCCTAAAAGTTCCCTAAAAAGCCTTCAGTTAATTCAAAATGCTGCAGCTAGAGTACTGATGGGGACTAGAAGGAGAGAGCATATCTCACCCATATTGGCCTCTCTTCATTGGCTTCCTGTTAATTCTAGAATAGAATTTAAATTTCTTCTTCTTACTTATAAGGTTTTGAATAATCAGGTCCCATCTTATCTTAGGGACCTCGTAGTACCATATCACCCCAATAGAGCGCTTCGCTCTCAGACTGCAGGCTTACTTGTAGTTCCTAGGGTTTGTAAGAGTAGAATGGGAGGCAGAGCCTTCAGCTTTCAGGCTCCTCTCCTGTGGAACCAGCTCCCAATTCAGATCAGGGAGACAGACACCCTGTCTACTTTTAAGATTAGGCTTAAAACTTTCCTTTTTGCTAAAGCTTATAGTTAGGGCTGGATCAGGTGACCCTGAACCATCCCTTAGTTATGCTGCTATAGACGTAGACTGCTGGGGGGTTCCCATGATGCACTGTTTCTTTCTCTTTTTGCTCTGTATGCACCACTCTGCATTTAATCATTAGTGATCGATCTCTGCTCCCCTCCACAGCATGTCTTTTTCCTGGTTCTCTCCCTCAGCCCCAACCAGTCCCAGCAGAAGACTGCCCCTCCCTGAGCCTGGTTCTGCTGGAGGTTTCTTCCTGTTAAAAGGGAGTTTTTCCTTCCCACTGTAGCCAAGTGCTTGCTCACAGGGGGTCGTTTTGACCGTTGGGGTTTTACATAATTATTGTATGGCCTTGCCTTACAATATAAAGCGCCTTGGGGCAACTGTTTGTTGTGATTTGGCGCTATATAAAAAAATTGATTGATTGATTGATTGATTTCCACCCTTCTAGTTTTCTTCTTCTCCCGCTGTTCGTGGCAACGTTTTCCTCCTCTTCTTCGCCGTCTTTGCCCAGCAGTAGCCCAATTTCCACCGGCACCCTGTTGGGCAATAGCACCGATGGCGGACATTGTTAACCCGGGCGCGACCAATCCGGTATGGGAATTCGATTCTGAGTCTGCATAGTTGGGTTGGCTTGTTTTACGCCGGATGCCCTTCCTGACGCAACCCTCCTCATTTATCCGGGCTTGGGACCGGCACTCAGAATGTACTGGCTGCACACCCCATGTGGCTGAGTTAATCTTTTTAGTCACATAGCACTACTATTATTCTGAACACTGCTGTATGTTGTGAGCCAAATCCCGAGCCCCGCCTGCAAAGATTGCAAGCAGCGACTGCTAGCTGTGGTGGACCGGCCATGTCTGTCCTTTCTAAGCATTTTATGACATATCTGTAATAATAATGTGGCTTGTTGTGTGGTTAATTGTCCTAAAGGACAATCAAAGAAGTCTGTGCTACAGTATTTCTGTCAAGTTAAACTTTTGTTAGCAGCCAAAGTCCGGCACACAGGGACCAACTCCGGTTGTAGAGATAGTCTTTTGGTCAAGGGCAGAGAAAGGAGCAGACCACAATGTGCATGGTTTGATGGTGGAAACCACAACACCCTGAGCAAAGCCACTCAAACACAGGGAGAACATGAAAACTCTACAGAAAGGAACTGGGTGTGGATGGAATCAAACCCATAACCCTTTTGCTTTGAGGCAACAGTACTAATCACTGATCCACAAAAACTGTGCAAAACATTCAATAAACATATTAACAAAGTCATGGTTAGGGGAGGTGATGGTCTAGTGGTTAAGCGTTGAGCTTGAGACCAGAAGATCCTTGGTTCAAATCCCAGCCTGACTGGAAAATCACTAAGGGCCCTTGGGCAAGGTCCTTTATCCCCTAGTTGCTGTGTGTAGTGAGCGCCTTGTATGGCAGCACCCTGACATCAGTGTGAATGTGAGGCATTACTGTAAAGCGCTTTGAACGTCTGATGCAGATGGAAAAGCGCTATATAAATGCAGTCCATTTACTATTTATTTATGATGATACAGACACAAGCATTCATATCTGCCACACTGTGAAATATTCCTTCCTTTTATTTATTTATTTATTTATTCCCCAACAAGTGTGAACAACTAATGAAATCAATTATATGACAGCACCATATTGCAATGGCAGATGATGTGTAGATGATGTTCAAAGTAACTACTATTATGATTTGTCATAATTCTGACTTATGTTGAAATGATGAAAATGTTTCCAATAATCATGAGATAATCTCATAAAACATGGAATATTATGATGATGAGGTACTGTATAAAAATGATATGGTTTAGTCTATAAATATGAGTCAACAAGAATAAATGCGGAAGATGTCAAAAATATAAAACAGTGTCTCATAAATTCAACTGTGGTACTTAGGTGGTAGTTTCTTATAATTATGAGTTAACTTGTAGTTATTAGTTTGTATTTCAATATTAGTTTAAAATTGTACACAATTTCAATTTATGTTATGTTAAGATACTATTTAATAATGTTTTGAAATGAGGCGAAAAGAAGCTCTCATACAACAGCTTGATTGATTTTGCAGATATCCATTGTGAATGATGCTTTTTTTCCCCCCCTGAGAAAACTGTGTCTAGTTGAGAGTGTATAGCTGGAAGTAGATTATTATGCATCTCTACCAAAAGGGTTTTTCCAGGGTCAGGTTCAGCACGTACTGATGGAGCAGCAAGAGGAATCTTGACTTCTGCACTTATCTGGTGTGTGGATGTGGGTTGCTTTCCGCCCTCTTTCCTCCATTTCTTCTCTATCTCTGGAACCAAACTTATCAAAATAATGTGCACTAAGATCGTTTTTGGCTTGCGCCTTCCAAACTGATATAAATTTCAATCTGACTCTGACAGAAGTTTTCATTTTGCCAAGAGTGCAAAATGCTTATGTGTGTGTGCATCTTGGGAGGTGCACAGCACAGATTTGAGAACACAACTTAAAATGTGACCATCAGAAAGGAGGAGTTGGCTTGAAAAGATTGTTTTTAACAGTTGTCTGGATCAGGAATCCACAAATTTGTTCACAACCCTTATGGAACAAAAATGTAACAAACACTCAACTGTTGCCTAAGATTTTGTTGAACATTATTTGTAGAATAAATAGAAATCCAGTGACTGAAATTAATTCAATAGGATCTTTTTTATTGTTTTAACTGGTTTGATGGTTTAACAAAAATGTGTGCTTTTGCATGACACATTTACAGAGCCCCTAAAGGGACGTCGAGATCCGGTGATAGTTTTGCAAGGTCTCGCAAAACCATCTCTGGATCTCGATGTCCCTATATATTTTTTAATTAGCACAACAAAATAAAATAAATGTACATATTTTTTGTGAGCAATATATATATATATATATATATATATATATATATATATATATATATATATATATATATATATATATATATATATATATATGTGTGTGTGTGTGTGTGTGTGTGTGTGTGTGTGCGTGTGTGTTTACACGTATAGACAGATAGATAGATACAAGAACAAGAATAAACATCTACATACATATAGATAGATAGATGGATGGATGGATGGATGCACTTATCCAAGGTCAGGGCATAGTGGTATCAGTTCAACTAAGAAACCTCGGACACAATCTCCGGTTCCTCCCAAAGTCTGCCCAGGACAAATGAGACGCATACTCCTTCTAGCATATGGCTACTGTAGGATTTCTATTGTAGGATGGCTACTGTAGGATTTGGAAAAGTCCAGAACACCTCTAGAGGGAGGAACTGTGGGGGCAACAGAGTTCCACACTACATCGGTGGACTCCTTTATGCATAAGGAGCATTGGTTCTATGCTTTCCTGTTTCTTTTAGGACTACACACCCATGGTACCATAGGTGAAGGTTGGAATATAGATCCATCCATTTTTAATACTTGCTTATTCCAATTAAGGGTAACAGGGGGCTGGAGCCTATCCCATCAGTCATAGGGTGCGAGGCAGGGTACAGTCTGTCTTTAGGGCCACATATAGACAGACAAACACAGTCACAACTACACGTACACCTACGGACAATTTAATGTTTCCAATCCACCTAGCCTGTATGTCTTTGGATGTGGGAGGAAGCCGGAGCACCCGGAGTGAACCCACACAAACATGGGGAGAACATGCAAACTCCAGGTGGGAATCGATCCCATGACCTTCTTGTTGTGAGGTGGCAGTGCTAACCACTAAGTCACCGTGCTGCCCGCTGGAATATAAATCAGCTAGTAAATTGAGACTTTAGCTCTCTGGTGTGGAGTAATAGCTGCGTTCTCTCTTCATTTCTCCATCATTAATAAGCAAATGAGAAATTTGCAATTCTTCACTTGGGACAGAAAAAAAATGCTTCTGATCCAGACGGGTGGAATCACTGTTTCCCTGCAGAGTCAGGTGCTGAATTTGTTTTTGTTAATTGCATTGGACCCAGTACGTTCTCCTCCCAGCTTGAGAATCACAATAATAATGGTAAAAACTGTTCATTGTTCCGTTTCAGAAACTATTGTGTTACTTGAATCCAGACAGTCTGTGATAAGACTCAGCCTTTTCTCAGGTGAGGCAACCTCGCTCTGGCTTGATTACCACCCAGCAGTGTGCCATCGGCACTCTGGTCCATTTGGCACTGGCTACAGGCGCAGGAATCTTGCACCCTCATTACACCTCAGCCACTCTAATTACAACCTGCTCAAGAGCTGTTATCTTACACCTCACAGTGACAATGACAGCGCCTCCTCTTAGAGGCCTGGCCAGTTTTCTGTAGTGACACACAACACAACACTCCTGTAAATAAATGACGCTGCTGCAGGAAACAGCCAGCACTGCGTACCAATTACTGTCTAAAGCCTCCCGGAGGCTTGAAATTAGCCTCAATTTAACTTTTTCTTGACAGTAAAGCTGGTTTCTGTTTAATTCTGATGGTGACGGCAATGGTGATTTAATGTATTCATCTAAATGATGATGAAACCAAGCAGAATTCTTTCTGGCCCTTTCACTTGGTTTCATGGCACAGAAATCCATTTTCACAACAGGCGGTGGATTCGACTATGAATGTGTTCCGTGGTGTCCTATCACACACACATTATTGTTTGAGATCCTGTGTTATGCTGACAAATCCTCTCGTGGCAGCAATCACCTCAGCGTCTTCCATGAAAGGGATGTACATTTCCCTCCACTTATTTCAGAATTTATTGTGTTCATCGCTAATCCAAAGATGGCTCCTCATGTAATACCCACCACTGAATCATTTGTTGGATTCTCAGGGCTTGTTAAACAAGATGCTGCAGACTATAATTGTTTTGTCAATTGATCCCATTAAAAAAGGTGAGATACATTAGAGAAGTAGACGAACCGCAAGGTAGAAATGCACAAATAGTGCAATTTTAGAGAAGAAATAAAGTTTCAAACGAAGATGAAGAACAGCACATTTATGGAATAGAACAGAAATCTATCTGAAACACCTTGCTGGTTGACAATAAAAGCCATTCTTTTAACTGCAGTGCGCATATTGTTTTGTTAAAGTGCTTGACTTTTAAGCTCTGTGACAGCCATCAGTTGCTGCTTGCTGTATGTCCTCGCTGAACAGAAACATATTACACAGCATAAAGGGTTTTCTTTTTCTTTTTTTACTTTATAAAGTCCATATTAGGCTGTGCAGATCTTAAAAGGTTTATGACGACCATTTAGCATCGTGAGAGCAAAGCTTAGCATGGCCATGTCAAGATAACATGCAAGCATCTGTGTTGTTTTCATTGGTTGTCAGCACAGATTTTACAGTGGGTGCGAGTGGGGAGAGGGGGAGCAGTGTGCGCTTAAGACACTCCCGCAAAGGCTGTCACTGCAGGACAGCCGAGATGAAGACGGGAACCGCAGAAATAGAACAAGAGAGATAGAGAGTGCTCCTGTCTAAAAAGATGATGTGGAAGAATAGAGCACAGTGGATAATTTGACTGGAGTCAGGGGATAATGAGCGGTGCGGCAGATCTGCACTGAGCTGAGCCTCATTCAGTCATCTGTGCCTCACTCAAAGGAGTGCACGAGTGAGAGCTGCACTGGAGTAACTAGGTGGAGCTATTGCTTATATCTACATCCAGTGGTTAGTAGTCGGGCCAAGAGAGGGGAGGGGAGAAGACGGTGTTCAGGAAATGAATGCAGTGCAGAGTCGGGCCAGACCTCGAGGTATACGTGCACCTGTCACACGGGATCTGGAGGGTCTCAGACTTAAAGTACAGATTTAGGCCTGCTTGTTACTCCAAAGGAGGTGAAGTGTAAGAAAATGTCTGCGTGGTTCATTCTTTATCATGTTGGTGCTCCTCTACACCCCTAAAGATGACACCCAACAGAAAATAATCTATAGGGAGATTGTGTTGCTGTAATGCTGAGTTGAAATTTGCAGACTAAATTACTCTTTGGCTCTATCTCCCCCATCACCCAAGCATCATAAAAGCAGGGTTTAATGTGAGATGAATAATCTCACTCCAGCATGCCTCTCTTCTGCTGCTCCCCCCCTCACGCCATAATCGTCAGGAGGCAAGCCAGCTTAGTCAACCCGGTGCTACGGGCCAGGATAATAATTGCTGTATTAATTGGTGTTGTCCAGGCTAGGCGGAGTATAAGAGATCCCACTGGGGCTAATAATTAATGCTTTTTTTTTTTACTTTCTCTTCTGCTTCACCACCATCACAACCTCTCTATCTCTCTCACTGTACGTCCCTGCCATCATCTACAGTTCTAAGGTGTCAATGCTTCACAAGAGTATTTATTAGATCCGAGCAGTGGACAGCAGCACTGTGCTCGTTTTTCTTATTTATATTCTTAATCTGGTGCTGCTAAAAGATGTCATGTTTTCTGGATTCTTCACATTCTGTAGGATGAGTCTTACTGATAAAGTCTGTAACTGAAGCACAGCTGCATTCGTTTAAAGGACCATATTATGCAAAGTATTTTCAGCTTCCTTTTACGCGTACATATAGTTTGGACTTGTTAAAGAGCCCCAAAGTCTCTCGTCTGTGACCATGTCTGTAGAAATTCTCCTGCTACAAGGGAAAGCTGATTTTAAACTTCTGCAACCAGCCCAATCTCACACTATTCGATCGTGATGCCATCATGAAGTGTAGTAGATTTTCATGATGGGGTTTCTAACCTTAACCATAACTATAGCTATAACTGTGACCCAAATGGCGCATGGCGGGTCCACAAAACCGCTGTTTGTGATCTGTTATTTTGCAATAAGAGTGGCTATACGCCCAACCGTTGGGTCAATAAAGTAAATTCGCTAGCATATACGCCCAACCACAACCAACCATTGAGCGCGTTTGTAAGCACACTTCCAGTTTCAACACAGGAGAGAAAAAAGGCGGATGTTTTCTCGCCGCCTGCGGGAGGGTTCGCAGCCCGCGGAGGAGCTGTGATCTAAAGTGGTTCTGTTTGGTTCTGTTCTCATCACACCCAGGGAACTGTGTCAAACTAACACCATCTTACAGCCAATAAGCAGCATTCTATTCAAAAACTGTTTCGCTGTCGTTAACAGGCTTCCGTTCAAAATGCTTATGAAGTTCGTCTGTTTTGATCCATTGCGGTGTTTTCGCAGTAATTAAAGACGGCGCCATTAAATGTGTCAATAGAGCCTTAAAAAGTGGTGTAAAAAACAGAGTTTAGATGCACAAAACATGTCAAATACACAATCACGGTTGGGCGAATAAGATAAGACATTATATTTATCTGCCCAATGGTTGGGCATATAGCCTTTGCCTTTTGCAATACTGTCACAAAATTAGTTTGTAATACATCACAAAAATCTACTATATTTCATGACAGTATCATGAACTAATAAACTGAATCTCTTCTTGTGGTATCTCATGAAATGCTGTCAGATTTGGGTTGTCTGTAGCGTATTCCACAGAGTGCTGTTCCTTCCCGTTTCATCCCGAATTGCAAACCAGTGCACATTTTGAAGCATCACAGTAACTTCTTGATACATCTTTTGTCAATCTTGAACAAACTTGGTATACATAGTAGTTACAGCCATCATCGGCACCAGTTTTGAAATCGGGGTGAAATTTTCGAGGTGTTCAAAAATTTCATCCTGAATCACCAACTTGGCATCACTACATGTTCACTTCCAGGTGTTCAAGTTCAAGTTTCACTTTATTTATTCTTAGAAAAGGAAATTTAGTGTGTAGCAGGATGTCTAAGACACATACACAGAAAAGCACCACCAGATGCCTACAACATTGTACACATAACACAAGACACACTCCTTTTAAGATTTTAAGATTTTAAGGTTTCATTATTGACTTATAAAGTTGTTCATGGACTGGCGCCATCTTATCTGGCTGATCTGGTGAAATCCTACGTGCCGGTCTGGGTTTTGCGGTCGCAGCATGCGGACTACTCTGTGTTCCCAAGGTGAAGAAGAAGTCAGCGGGTCAAAGAGCTTTATCTTATCGTCCACCCGCTCTGTGGAACGGTCTTCCTGTGACCGTGAGGCAGTCGGAGTCCATGGACATTTTTAAGTCAAGACTTAAAAACTATTTTTGTTCTCTTTCTTATGAATAGCTTTTATTTTTTTTTATCTGTTTTATTCTTTTTCTTCTATTTTTAATTATGGATTTGAATTTTTCTTATTTATGTTAAATTTTATATTGAGATCTTCTGTGTGAGGCGCCTTGAGGCAGCTTTTGTTGTGATTTGGCGCTTTATAAGATGATTAAATTGAATTGAACTCTTTCTCCCAAAAACCAATGACAAAGTCCAATTGGATAGTACACAGGAAAATCTGTCATAATGAACATGGACAGGAGTAAATGAATAAATAATATAATTTTGTATAAAAGATTCAAGAGCAGTCAGTCCAGTGAATTCAGATTCGTAGTCTTAACAGCTTGAAACTTGTTTGATTGCACTCCATCGGGCTAAATATCTGAAGCAAAAGCAGCTTTTGTTGTGGTTCTGGCTGAGAACGCAGAAGATGCAGCTTTCCTTTCATTTTTGAAATGGTTGCTAGGTGTGCACTTTATAAACCAGCCTTATTGGAGGCATGCTGGAGTAAGCCATTTCATCCCATTTTTACACTGTTTCTGGATCATGGGGGATCGTAATAGAATGGTGCCCTGTGGAATAGAGGTGTAACAACCACTGACACTGACAAGGTTGTCTGCAAGGACAATACCTGTCCCCATGGATCTCGTAACCATATTGAAAATGTCTCAATGGTCCTCAGGTACTACGGGTTGCTGAATCTTGGCTCCAACCTGCAGAGTTGCAACACTGCTCATAGTTTTCTCATAACAATGGTGTAGCTAAGGAGACTGATCATGTTCTTTGGGGAAGGCTCTGGAGACCTCTGCCAAACTGTGTAGAAGTGTCCAGTTTGTGAACTATGACCACAGATTTGCAGTCTGGCTGGAGAATTTGCAGAAATGGACATCACAAGTGACTAGGAGTTGCACAGATGAGTCAACCAGTCAACTGTACTGTGTATTCATACTTTAATCTAGACATTGACTGTTTACTGGTTCTCAAGACCAGGCACCTAAGTGGCTCTACTCTGCTCTCTTCTACTCTCCTATTTTACTCTTCCTTTTTAGATATTTAGCTATACCTTTGTATACTGGCATAGTTCCACCTTAGAATTGGAATATAATATATAAGATATACCTTACTGAATTTTCATGTGATTACAGTACCCTGCCTGCCACACTGTAGTAGTATCGGTGCTTGGTTAGACTTGTCCCTACTTTGATACCTCCCCTACACAGGAGTCAGACACAACCATTTATGAGAAGCCAGCGGGAGTGGCTGGACCAGCAATGCCAGGGACTGACCAAAAACCACTTTACACTTCCTGCCACTCACCACTTGGTATTCACCACTGTGGAAGGAAAAAGGAAAAATTGTGATTAGAAGGATCATGATAGCAAGAAAAAGGCTTACAGCTGGCACCACATGGAACAAACTGATAGTTCATGGCATGCTAAAATTAACTTCAAGTCAGTTTCTGCATTTATTTTATTTATATATTTCCTGTCTTCTTTCCTAAATAGGAGAAAAAGAGAGGGAGAAGAGGAGAGTCATTTCCCACATAAATCATAATTAATTATGTTGTATTGTATTATATTCCTCCTCCCACTCAGTTGTTTGTTTGTTTCCCTACGGTGACCATAATATGCTGTCATATTAATATGACACCATTGCAGGTGACTGGTGATGATATGTGCAGGCAGAGTGTACGTGTCTTGTGAAGCCACTTATGTAAGGTGTGCCTGACTGTTGTACTCTTTGTACACTGCTACACAGTTACGGTTGCCAACTCCCTGAAAAATACATAATGAACACCTTGTTGACAGGGCTGGCAGACCTGATTGCCTTCACCCCTCCCGACGTGGTGAATTTTTTTTTTTTTTTTGCCTTTTTGTGTGTGTGTGAAATGAATTTTAAACTATTTGATGTGTACGTTTGTTTCTAAATACGTAACAATTCCTTGTTTGGCGTCCCTATACACAGTGCTGCACTTTAGACCAGGTTTTTGGTGGTTTAACCCTCTGGGGCCGACGCCATCGTATACAATGGCTAAGACCAAGCTTTACTAAATTATAAATAACTCTTGAATGATATTAGATGGAGACTTACTTAGTTAACTCCGTGGACCTTCGAGCCAGCCATCTGCCATCTTTATGCTCCTCATAGAAGCTGTATGATGATGTGCGCATTCTGAGTGTCCAATCGGAATTGGTTCACCGTTACATGGTTTTCCAAAATCCAATCGTAGGGCAGATTTACCTCACGTGAAAAGTCAAAGATCCTTTTCAGAAGTGAAACGTTACTAGTTGGCCCGTTTGAATAGCCCCCTGGGTGCACCAATGAGTACATACTATTAGTACATACTCAGTGCGCCCTGCACCATTATACACAGCAGTCAGTGAAAGCAGGAGCACATGGAGAGCCTCTGATGACAATCTCACGTGCTCAAACAAAGAGTGTGTAACTATCAGGATTGCTCCACTAGTTTACATGTGAATGTTACTGGATAACTCTGTTGCTTTCTCTGCGTAAAGCACTGTTTACCATATCAATGGACAACAAAACGCATAGAATATTTTGTATATATTGTTTAAAATGTGCATTTGCGTTTATTGCTTGAACCTTTTTGTTGTACAGTCTTTCACACAAGACCTCAAATTACCTTTATAAAGTGTCAAAACAGTTTGTTGTGTGTTTTGAATAAATGTGTGTGGAAAATTATTTTTCGCTTTATTTCTTCCTTGCCTATTTTTGATTATAAACCTTTATTACACTTATAAAACACAACACAAACATATATATTCTGAAAGCACAGGTTGTCCTGAAAAAAAGAGACATAAAACTTGATTGTGGGATGCAGGGAGAGCTGTTAACAGCAATAGTAAAACATTTATGCCAGGCGAGTGAACTGTCCAAAAAATGCCCTCGGACCCCAGAGGTTTATGGTTCACACACTTTCAACACACCCACATGCATAAAAGTGGCATTGTTGTTTAAACAATGTAGGTGCTGCTAAATTAGCAGTGACACTTGCTTTTCTCTTTGCATTCCTTTCTGCCAAGAATGCTATTGGGCCCCCAAAATTGCATGTTAAAAATTAAAAAATACTCAGAGTTCCTACCTTTATCAAAGACAATAGGGGACAGACACTATGTCTTTATCTACTCAACTCTCTCCAAACAGCAGGAAACACACACGTCCCAGCACATTGCAGTCTGCAGGGTGTGTGTGTGTGTGTGTGTGTGTGTGTGTGTGTGTGTGTGTGTGTGTGTGTGTGTGTGTGTGTGTGTGTGTGTGTGTGTGTGTGTGTGTGTGTGTGTGTGTGTGTGTGTGTGTGTGTGTGTGTGTGTGTGTTTAACTATTGGCCACCAATGCTTCCAATATAATGGTATCATAATAAACTCTTTACCAACCCAAGGGCATAATTCCTCCACAGTATTCCAAACTCTGCCCAAATTCCCATTTCTATCCAAAGCATTATGCAACCTGTTGACCTTTTTATGGGAATCAATTTGTTTTGTTGTAATTTGTTTTGCCAATGAACCAATGAACAGACACGAACAGACAAAAAATAATAATAATAAACCTTGCTGGTGAAGGTAATAGGTAATTATGTTGCTTCAATGGTAGCACGATAGCAGTGGCAGTTAAAAACTATCAAGCAAACTGATTTACTGGACGGTATCCAGCACTAAATCTGGGTCTGACGCCTCACCCAAATGAATAAGTTAATTGAAGCTTATGTACGCCCTATATTTATGTTGTCTTTGTTCTGCTAACCAGATGGCGGCTGTGCTACTTGCTCCTCCCGGTGTGATCCTGCTTAGGTTCTTTGTCGAAGCCCAGTGACTCAGTCTGTGCCAAAGAAGAGAGAACCTTGTTTATGAAAGGCGTACAGGAGCTGGTGGCATTTTTACACAGACATCCACCTTCAGGAAACAGATAATTACAGGCTGCATTATGCGCTGTCATATCATGTCACAAAGTATAGTGATGGCACCGTGTTGCTGAATGCACTATTACAGCGCACGTTCCAATTGTAAAATGATGATTATACTCTGTGATCCATTTAATGACAGATACAGGGATTTTTTTTTTTCCCCCTCTCAGTGGGTATTTAGCACATATCTCAGTGTGGGGCTTTCACACACATCTCACAATTTAAGGGAGGAGGAGCAAAAATTTGGAACAGGTTGAGAGAAAATGTCCTAAAAGGAGTCTCACTTGGTTATTTTCAGATATTAACCCAATCACGTATTCATTTACAAATCTGCAACACCTTTAATTTACTGACCTCCCGTGGTTCCTTTCTCAAGCTTTTGTCTTTCTTTCTTTGCTCACAGGATATGAAATGACTGGTCTGATTGAAGGTCATTCGAGCCTGAGCACCTGCGCGGTGTAGATTAGCCAGCGCTGTCTTAACAGGCTTCATTTCAAGTCATTTAAGGTTGTATCTGGCGTGTTGCAGAGACTGTTGCCTAAACGTCCTCCCTGTTGTCCTCAACCAACTCTATTTACTATTCGCCTTAATTGCAGCGACAGCTTTAATAAGGTCTAAACCGAGAGAGACAAAAAAAAACAACTCCTCTGTAACAACGTGTAGGGGGAATTGGCCGAGGCGCAGCCTGGCTTTGTACGCTGGCATGGAATTAGGAGCATGTAGAGGCTCTACTTTGTTCACAGTCCTGACAGGGTTATTTGGCCATCTGCTTTAATTACAGGTACTGACTCTCTCACAAGCTAATGCCTAAATGTCACCCATACAAAGGTGCAAATTAGTTTCAACTAGAGGAACCGTGGTGTGCCGCCAGTCAAACTTAACATAAAATGGCCTCAGGCCTCAGGCTTGATCAACTAAAGAATCTGTGCCCAAACATAATTGGCCAAAACACAAGATCGGAGACCAGATTTTGTACTATATATCCACAATATTAGGTGGCACCAAATATCAGGCATGTGAACCTCTACTTTATTTACATTTAGATGGTTGAATGGCACTCCTGTGCATTTTAACACCATAATCACTTATCTACACTTTAACAAGATCACCACAAACAAATCGCAATTATTTACAGATAATTGCTGTTTTCTCAGAAGTCCTTGCACTCCTGTTTAGACATACACACAAGGCACCCCCCCACCCCCACCCCACCTCATCAGTGATGCCAGTAACGCGTTACTTAGTAACGTGTTACTCTAATCTTTTTTTAGTAACGAGTAATCTAACGCGTTAATCTTTCCAAATCAGTTACTTCTCCAAATCACTGTGCGTTACTATTATTTTTGCATTGTGGGTCGATAGCAGCATTAAACTTGGTCTGTGGGCAGGAGGTCGGCGTTTGACTGAACTGCCCACTTTAAGTGAGCTGTGAGCTTTTCATCCGCGGTTTTCTGCAGCAGCTCGTCCTCACCTCTTAAAGCACAGTGACAACAGCACACCTGCACTGAGCTTTACAAAGACATTTTTATGTTTTTTCCTCCTTTATTTAGAATTCTGAGCTGAGCCGCTCCGTATCTGGTCATTAAAAACAGCTGATCCTCCACGACGTGTCAACAACTAACACTATTTTCCACTCAAATGAACCTAAACTCTCTTTCTGAGGACCACATGATGTGAAAATGCAATAAAACTTTCTTACCTGTAAATCTGGTCATGTTTTCTGCATAAATAAAAGTTATCCATTCTTTGTGCTCAACCACCAAAGCAGGGGCAAATCCAGATGGAATGGGGGCGTGGGGCAAGGATGTGCCCCCCCACAACACCCCTAGATTAAAGGTCCAGTTTTAAAGCCTTTTTTTTACTACAACTACTAATACTACTTATAATAATAATAATAATTTCGACAAGTAAAATGTTTAGAGAGAATTTAAATGTTAGAAAAATGTTAGAAAGAATTTAATAGTTACATTTATAAACAATGTAGGCTAGAAATTGCAAGTTTTACTGTTACAGTGTTGTCAACAGTTAAATATGAGATCAAGAAAGAGGTCTTTATTTTACTTTTTATAAAACAAGTATTTATTTTCATTGATGTCAAGAAAGGGTGACTATAAAGTGAGTTTTGGGAAAACAGGTATCATTGTCATGTTGAGGTGGCAGAGGGTTGTTGTCGGCTGCTGGGGAAAGTAACTAAAAAAGTAACTAGTAATCTAACTTAGTTACTTTTACAACTGAGTAATCACTAAAGTACCTAAGTTACTTTTTCAAGGAGTAATCAGTAATTGGATTACTTTTTCAAAGTAACTGTGGCAACACTGCACCTCACACACATGCATACACACAATTTTATTTCAGCAATGGCGCTATGTTATTTTCACCACTCCAACTGCATCAGGAGAGATGTGCAAAGAAAGCAGCAGAATCATACCACGCACCACATTGTGCAAATTTTACTTCCACCTCAGATAAGGAAAACATGAAGCCACACTTTCTCCACATTCTACGCCCAGACATTTCTCATGTAACAGGGACTGGTTTTTCTATTTATTTCTGTCTATCAAAACAGCTTGAGTTTTTTTAAGTATCCGAAATCTTAATAGCCGTTTTCCTCAGCCATTCACTGATGACATTTCAGGGATTTAGTTCCCAAAATTCCTTGGAGTACGTCGTTGATCTTGCATCATTGTGCAAGTGGTGGGGGGTGAGTGCAGAAAATTCCACCTGTAGAAAATTGACTGATGAAATGCGCCACTTTCTTGCTCTTATGCTTCTTTTTTTTCCTCTCGTGGCATTCTTTATTTTCAAATAAAATAATTTTATTAAACAAAAAAAAAAAGTTTTGCTTTTCAAAAATAAGTTTTTCCAAAGAGGGTCAGGGTTACCATGTATTTGGGTCAGTATGATAAATGACTTTATAGTATGTATAGCTTATTCTTGAATTAAATATCTGTCAAACTGTTTGGTTTCCTACACTCAAAAAAATAACTTGCTCAGTGAACATGATAAAAAAATATGTAAAGTATTTCCACCCAAGTAAAATGCGTTAACTTAGCCAGAAACAATTTTGCTGAGTGACCTAAGTGTAAATTTGTTGGGTCAACATGATGAATTTGAGTAACTGTTACTCAGTTACCATGGTTCAGGCTCACTAGATTTGTAAAGGTAAATGTAACAAAAATAAAAAGTAAGCCCTTCAGCTTCTCCCTTGTTTGCGCTTGGGGTCTCCACAGCAAATCTGAGGTGGATCTGCATGTTGAATTGACACAAATTTCACACCGAATGCCCCTCCTGCCACAACTCCACATTACATGGGGAAATGTGGCAGGGGTGGGGTTTGAACTGGGAAGCATTTGTACCGAAACCAAGTACACTATAACCACTTGGCCACCACCTCTGCCCTGTAAGTGGTTACAACTACTTTTAAAATAGTACATTTACATGTCAACTTAACTTTGCTGTGTTGGATCAACACAGTTTATGCAGATCCACCTTGGATATGCTGTGGTGACCCTGAGCGCAAACAAGCGAGCAGCTACAGTATTACTTTTCACTTTTCAGCCACGCTCACCTCTGACTGTTATCACGATGAACTATCAGCTAATCAGCCTTCCTCACATATCACACTTTGGTCTGTTTTGAAATACGAGGTCTGTCAATAAAGTAACGGTCCTTTTTATTTTTTCAAAAACTATATGGATTTCATTCATGTTTTTACGTCAGACATGCTTGAACCCTCGTGCGCATGCGTGAGTTTTTCCACGCCTGTCGGTCACGTCATTCGCCTGCGAGCACGCCTTGGGAAGGAGTGGCCCCACCCCCTCGGCTCATTTTCATTCTCAGGAAATGGCGGAAAGAAAAGGACTTTTTTTCCATCAGAATTTTTTCAGAAGCTGTTAGAGACTGGCACCTGGAAACCATTCGAAAAATTTATCTGGCTTTCGGTGAAAATTTTACGGGCTTCACAGAGAATAAGGACTGTTACCAAAGCTTTAAGGACTGTTTTGAAGACGCTCGGCGCGCCGCGCTCCGAGCTGCGACGATGAGGCACAAACCACCGGATCATTTATAAACGGATGGCTCTGTGGATACGAGACCGTCGTGTGCTCTTTCTCTGGTTATCACAAGAGCTGGACATCAGCCATTTTCCGGCAGATTTCACTTTTAACAAGAGATTTTGTCATGGAAAGCTGCGCGGAGGCTTCACACGTCAGGACCGATTCGCTGTGGAAGCGAGACAAAGGAACACCTCCGTTTCGGCGTGTCAGAGGACAAGTTTGGACATGTCCAGCTCTCCACAATTTCTCTGATACTTACTGGACTGGTAAGCATTGGAAAGCCGAGATAGACATGTCCAAACTTGTCCTCTGGCACGCCGAAACGGAGGTGTTCCTTTGTCTCGCTTCATCAGCGAATTGGTCGTGACGCGCGAAGCCTCTGCGCGGCTTTCCATGACAAAATCTCTTGTTAAAAGTGAAATCTGCCGGAAAATGGCTGATGTCCAGCTCTTGTGATAACCAGAGAAAGAGCACATAACGGTCTCGTATCCACAGAGCCATCAGCTTAGAAATGATCCGGTGGTTTGTGCCTCATTGTCGCAGCTCGGAGCGCGGTGCGCCGAGTGTCCTTAAAGCTGTACTAACAGACCTTATTCTGTGTGAAGCCCGTAAAATTTTCACCGAAAGCCAGATAAATTTTTCGAATGGTTTCCAGGTGCCAGTCTCTAACAGCTTCTGAAAAAATTCTGATGAAAAAAAAGTCCTTTTCATTCCGCCATTTCCTGAGAATGAAAATGAGCCGAGGGGGCGGGACCACTCCTTCCCAAGGCGTGCTCACAGGCGATAGTTTTTGAAAAAAATAAAAAGGACCGTTACTTTATTGACAGACCTCGTAATGCTGTTTTTCTCCTTGGTCCAAACGAACTAGTGGGTGTGACGATCCCCCTTAAAAAGAGGTGGTCCTGGTCTAAATGAAATTATACCATGGTTTATTTGCATTGTAAAAGTGTGTGTGTATATATATATATATATATATATATATATATATATATACACACACAGTGGCAACCTGGTCTCACAGCAAGTCGTGCTTCAGCAGCACGAAATGTACATTAATCTATTGGTTCGTGATATTGTGACGAAAAGCGCCTCATTTTCATCACAGCAGCACAAATTCACTCTAATTCATTCTGTGATGGCTGCATGAAATTAAAAGTGAAGCAGGGGGTTGGGGTGGTTATGGTTAGGGTGGGGTAAAGAGTAAGATTACGTTATGGTTAAGGTTTCGGTCGGAGTAGGAGAAGGGTTAGGAATAGTGAGTTAAAAAAACCTCATCACGAAAATTTGACCCATTTCGTCACGAAAAAAAAAAGTGAGACTGGGCTGACAGTGGTATGTAAATGTTTGGGCACCCCTGATGATTTCCATGATTTTCCTTTATAAATCATCTGTTGTTTGGATCAGAAATTTCAGTTAAATATATCATATAGCAGACGAGCACAGTGATATTTGAGAAGTGAAATAAAGTTTATAGGATGTACAGAAAGTGTGCAATAATTCTTTAAACAAAATTAGGCAGGTGCATAAATTTGGGCACCCCAACAGAAAAAAATATATCAATATTTAGTAGATCCTCCTTTGCAGAAATAACAGCCTCTAAATGCTTCCTATAGCTTCCAATGAGAGTCTGGATTCTGGCTGAAGGTATTTTGGACCATTCGTCATTACAAAACATCTCAGGTTTGTTGGTTTCTGAGCATGGACTGCCCGCTTAAAATCACACCACAGATTTTCAAAAATATTCAGGTCTGGGGACTGAGATGGCCATTCAGAACATTGTACTTGTTCCTCTGCATGAATGCCTTAATAGATTTTGAGCAGTTTTTAGGGTCATTGTCTTTTTGAAAGATCCAGCCCCGGCGCAACTTCAACTTTGTCACTGACTCATGAACATTGTTCTCAAGAATCTGCTGATATTGACTGGAATCCATGTGACCCTCAACTTTACCAAGATTCCCAGTACCTACAATGGCCACACAGCCACACAACATGATGGAACCACTTCAAATTTTAATGTAGGTAGCAAGCATTTTTTCTTGGAATGCTGTGTCCTTTTTCAGCCATGCATACCGCCCCTTGTTATGTCCAAATAACTCAATTTTAGATTCATCAGTCCACTGCACCTTACTTCAAAATCAAACTGGTTTGTCCAAATGTGCTTTAGCATGCCTCAGGCGACTATGTTTGTGGCGTGTACGCAGAAGAGGCTTCCCCTGCATTACAGCATCATACAGCATTTCTTTGTGCAAAGCGCGCTGTATAGTTGAACAATGCACAGAGACACTATCTGCAGCAAGATCATGTTGTAGGTCTTTGGAGCAATTCTGTGGGTTGACTATGACTGTTCTCACCATCCTTCACTTCACCTTACCTGAGATTTTTCTTGGCCTGCCACTTCAGGCCTTAACTAGTACTGTGCCTGCAGTCTTCCATTTCCTGGAAACTGACAGCTGAAATGGTCAATTTGAGAGTTGTTTAGAGGCACCCATGTTGCCGCTCATTAGAAGAGATGCAAAGAGGGGAAACATTTGCAAATGGCCACCTTAAATACCCTTCCTCATGATTGGATTCACCTGTGTAAGGAGGTCAAGGGTCAATGAGCTTACCAAACCAATTTTGTGTTCCAATAATTAGTGCTAAGTGTATTCAAATCAATAAAATGACAAGGGTGCCCAAATTTATGCCTAATTTTGTTTTAATAATTATTGCACACTTTCTATAAATACGATAAACTTCAGTTCACTTCTCAAATATCAGTGTGTTCATCTGCTATATGATATATTTCACTGAAATTTCTGATCCAGACAACCAGTTATTTATAAAGGAAAATCATGAAAATTATCAGGGGTGCCCAAACTTTTGCATACATCTGTATTTCAAAGAAAGATTTTAGTTCTTCAAAATTAAAACAACATAAAGTTTGTGTGTTTGTGTTGCAATTCTATCATTGTGGACATTTTTAAAGATATCATGATAATACAAAATTGGTGAATTTCCTTTTTTGTTGAATATATTTAAAATTCTGAACCTAAAATATAGTGTAGGTGTTCCAATAATTCTGTCGAGGACTGTGTGTTTTGGACAAGGGAAAACCTGCCACTTCTGAGCCATTTATTTCCATTAAGATCATTTTGGATGTGTGCACGTTTGCACCCTCGTGGACAGCTGAAGAATAAATCAAGCTTGAGACTGTCCGCCTTGGCTCCATAATGCACCTCTCTGCTCAAGAGGCTTTTCTTCTTCAACATCTGCAGCAGGCCACCACCTCTGCAGAGGGCATGACACATGAGAACCCTACAGTATTACTTTTCACTTTTCAGCCACGCTCACCTATGACTGTTACCACGATGAACTATCAGCTAATCAGCCTTCCTCACGTATCCGCCTCATGCCGACAGTTTCACTCTTATTCTATGTCCTTGTGAGCCCGTGTAGGAAAGAGTGAACTTTGTGGTGCGTCAGTGAACCAGTCATCAGCATACAAACAGATTGTTGATTCTTCCAGTGCCTCTGTGCTGCTGATAAACAGGCCTGAATGCAAACGTATACTCACCAGCCACTTTATTAGGTACACCTTCCTGGTTGCAGGTCGGATCCAGAAATTCTCCATGGCATAGATTCAACAAGGTGTTGGAACTATTCCTCAGAGATGTTGGTTCATATTGACATGATAGCATCATGCAGTTGTCCATTCAACCAGTCTGCCCATTCTCCTCTGACCTCTGACATCAACAAGGCATTTTCATCCAAACAGCTGTCACTCACTTGGTATCTTCTCTCTTTTTTTTCTTCTTTTTTTTTGGACCATTCTCTGCAAACCCTCGAGATGGTTGTGCATGAAAATCCCAGTAGATCAGCAGTTTCAGAAATATTCAGACCAGCCTGTCTGACACCAACAACCATGCCGTATTCAAAGATTAGATTAGAGATTATATTAGATTAGACAAAACTTTGTTGACACCTTGGGAAGACTCCCTCGGGGAAACTGAGGTTCCAGCAGCATTGTATAGCAGCACACAGGGTAAGAAGCACACAGAGTATAAGAAGTGAAAGTAAAAAAACATCACTTAAATCCACTTTGTTCCCCATTTTGATGCTTGGTTTGAACTTCAGCAAGTCGCCTTCACGTGTCTAGATGTCTAAATGCATTCAGCTGCTGCCATGTGATTGGCTGATTAGCTATTTGTGTTAGCAAGAAATTTAACAGATGTACCTAATAAAGTGGCTGATGAGTTTATGATCCCGTAAGCTAACACAGTCGAGACATCACCTTGATCCAACAGGAAACATCATATCTCAACAAAAATATAAACGCAACACTTTTGGTTTTGCTCCCATTTCGTATGAGATGAACTCAAAGATCTAAAACTTTTTCCACATACACAATATCACCATTTCCCTCAAATATTGTTCACAAACCAGTCTAAATCTGTGATAGTGAGCACTTCTCCTTTGTTGAGATAATCCATCCCACCTCACAGGTGTGCCATATCAAGATGCTGATTAGACACCATGATTAGTGCACAGGTGTGCCTTAGACTGCCCACAATAAAAGGCCACTCTGAAAGGTGCAATTTTATCACACAGCACAATGCCACAGATGTCGCAAGATTTGAGGGAGCGTGCAATTGGCATGCTGACAGCAGGAATGTCAACCAGAGCTGTTGCTTGTGTATTGAATGTTCATTTCTCTACCATAAGCCATCTCCAAAGGCGTTTCAGAGAATTTGGCAGTACATCCAACCAGCCTCACAACCGCAGGCCACGTGTAACCACACCAGCCCAGGACCTCCACATCCAGCATGTTCACCTCCAAGATCGTCTGAGACCAGCCACTCGGACAGCTGCTGAAACAATCGGTTTGCATAACCAAAGAATTTCTGCACAAACTGTCAGAAACCGTCTCAGGGAAGCTCATCTGCATGCTCGTCGTCCTCATCGGGGTCTCGACCTGACTCCAGTTCGTCGTCGTAACCGACTTGAGTGGGCAAATGCTCACATTCGCTGGCGTTTGGCACGTTGGAGAGGTGTTCTCTTCACGGATGAATCCCGGTTCACACTGTTCAGGGCAGATGGCAGACAGCGTGTGTGGCGTCGTGTGGGTGAGCAGTTTTCTGATGTCAATGTTGTGGATCGAGTGGCCCATGGTGGCGGTGGGGTTATGGTATGGGCAGACGTCTGTTATGGACGAAGAACACGGGTGCATTTTATTGATGGCATTTTGAATGCACAGAGATACCGTGACGAGATCCTGAGGCCCATTGTTGTGCCATACATCCAAGAACATCACCTCATGTTGCAGCAGGATAATGCACGGCCCCATGTTGCAAGGATCTGTACACAATTCTTGGAAACTGAAAATGTCCCAGTTCTTGCATGGCCGGCATACTCACCGGACATGTCACCCATTGAGCATGTTTGGGATGCTCTGGACCGGCGTATACGACAGCGTGTACCAGTTCCTGCTAATATCCAGCCATTGAAGAGGAGTGGACCAACATTCCACAGGCCACAATTGACAACCTGATCAACTCTATGCGAAGGAGATGTGTTGCACTGCATGAGGCAAATGGTGGTCACAGCAGATACTGACTGGTATCCCCCCCCAATAAAACAAAACTGCACCTTTCAGAGTGGCCTTTTATTGTGGGCAGTCTAAGGCACACCTGTGCACTAATCATGGTGTCTAATCAGCATCTTGGTATGGCACACCTGTGAGGTGGGATGGATTATCTCAGCAAAGGAGAAGTGCTCACTATCACAGATTTAGACTGGTTTGTGAACAATATTTGAGGGAAATGGTGATATTGTGTATGTGGAAAAAGTTTTAGATCTTTGAGTTCATCTCATACAAAATGGGAGCAAAACCAAAAGTGTTGCGTTTATATTTTTGTTGAGTTTACAAATAACTGTAAGTCCCTTTGGCTTCTCTGTTGTGTTCACCACTGTAGATGTGCATGTTGATTTGGCACAAGTTTTACACCGGATGCCCTTCCTGCTGCAACTCCACACTACATGAAGAATGATCAAGGGTGGCCGTGAACCAGGAACCTTCTCTGGAAATAAGTGCACTTGGCCACCCCTATGCCAAAGTACACAACTGTATTCACCACAAACAGTAGAAATATAAATTCAAAATCAGTGGCTCTTGTTCTTTGGAAATGCTCGCTAAGGTGCCTGGAGTTCTGTCAGCCACCAACCCAGGCAATAACTGTCATTAATTAGTCTGATAAATTACGTGCAAAACAATGACATGTTTAAATGGTCCAATTTAGCTCAAATCCTAAATGAGATATTACATCAAAAGCCTGCCGTTTCTCTCTTTTACCCCATTTAAAGAGGCGTACCGCCTTCCTGAAAGCGCTTTAAAGGTTACGATTTCCTCAGATGATAAAGCAATACCTTTTAATGAAATTCTAATTAGTAATTTCATGGACTTTGTTACCAAGCATATCTGATTAGTGCACATTTTCACAGCCCACTTTAATTAAGCAGACTTACAGTACAGTTTCAAACATTCCCCCCACTTGAAGACGGAGCTTAACACGTCAAAAAAAAACAAAAAACTTTGTCAACACAAATGTTGCAATCTACAGATTTAATTACACTGAATTGGAATAAAGTTATTTTTGTGTGTTTGTGGAAATGTCTTTCTTTCCTCCACATTTTTTTTTTTTTTTTTTGTTTCACATCCACTTGAACACAAAAGAACGTGGTGATGATAAGGTTCTCATTACAGGGCTGGATCCAGAGTGAAAATCTGACAGATGCATTTTTTTCCCATTGATAAAATAAAAATCGTACGCGTCTTGTTATGTATCACATGGCTGTGGAACTTCCCTATAATTTAAAAATAATCAAGTTTTTAGAATTTTGCAGAATTTATTTATTTGCTCCAGAAGAAAAGTAGATCTGCAAATTTACAGTGTAGTTTTTAGAATTTTATAGAATTTATTTTTAATATTTATTAGCTCCAGAAGGAAAAAAAATAGATCTACAAATTTACAGTGTAGTTTTTGGAATTTTATAGAATTTATTTCTAATAGTATTTATTCGCTCCAGAAGAAAAATATAACTACCAATTTACAGTGTATTTAAAATATGAAGAAAGTTCTGTGTGTCAACAATGATTTAATTTCTTTGATTATTGGAAAGTGTCTTATGCCACGTGACCGAATGGGTGCCTTTGTTCGGATACATGTATTTAGTAAATAAATAAAATGTTTTCCGATCTGAAAGTTTGTGTGTGGCATAAATACAGGCATAAACCAGGCATACTTCCATGATGATTTATGGATAAATTAAATACTTTTACAATCAATGCATGTGGCATGTCCAATATCATCGGCATCAACAGTCGACAGCGACTGAGCGAGTGGGTATTTTTTCGGCCATCGATCGACCAACGATTTTAGTCGGAAAACCACCGAAAATGAAATTTCAGTCCTCATAGAATGCCTTTCAAATCACACTATTGTCTGAAAACTATTTATAAACCACTTACTGTTTCTTGCTGAAATAAGCGCCCAATTTTCCTTGCACAACTTTTTTCCTGGATGCCATGATCATCGACTCGACTGGGCTGACGCTGTGTTTGTTTTGATCCACCTGCGCAGTGCATTGTGGGATGAAATCAAAAGCTGTGTTCACCAGCATCATTTTGGATGGTTATTTAATTTGAGGGTTACACTATCTCTAGACTGTAGGATTTTTTAAAAATAATTAATATATTATTATTTTAGGTTTTTTTTTTTCATTTGCAGAACACTGCAAAAACTGTCCCTCTCAAAATAAGACAAATAATCTGTAATCTAGCCAAATTGTCTTGTATTAAGTAAAAAAAAAATGGGCAATGGGGTAAAAAACTAACCAAATTTCTAGGTACTGAATAATCAAAATGTGCCTTAAAACTAGACAGAATTTTTATTTTAAGATTAGCCTCTGTCTTAAAATAACGAAAACAATCTTGTTCCTTTGCTTGGATGATTTGAAATCCATTGCCTTTCCTTGTTACTGGTTAAATACAGCTTGATATTAGCTGGAAAAATTTATTAAAAAAAATGAGAGACATTTTCCCAAAATAAGACATTTTTTCTTATATACAAAATGCTTGACAAGATTATTTTTCTATGTAGATCAAAATTAAGTCAATTTTTCTTTAAACAAGTCTTTTTTTTACTTTCTTAGGTATCAGTTTTTGCAGTGAACCTTATCCGAGACATCAGTGGGAAGTCGTCTTTTCAGTTTTGTTGAAGTCTTACACACCGCTAAGACTGTTGAACCCAATAACATAATCTGATTTCACTTTTATTCAAATCTGTGTCACCTTTGAGATCTAATCCTGGTTTCATAATATGACCTCTGACCCTGAATATCAGCTGGACCACAGTTGGTGTTTAAGGTTCTATCAGAGCTCGATGTGGGAGTCTTCCCCTCACAGCGGAGTGCTTTTGACAGAGCCTTCACCCAGCCGCCCCACACCAGGCCCCAGTGGACCCTTTCAGGTCCCTAACCACACGAGTGTTTCCACGGTGGCGAAACTGTTTTCGTTTGACTGACGTAGCAGTGTTGGGGAACATAGTTTTAAAAGTGCACAAAGCGCGACAGACCACCTTGGCCCTACCTCCTCACCCCGTCCCTCCTTTGCAAGGTGGAGTCCACCCTGTCACGTCACATGCCCGAGCCATAATTTGGACTAATAATTACCAGACATCACCACAATGAAACATCAGTGTCTGAACTTCTTTGGACCAAACTGAATTTTAATACATTTGGAAAAGGTTGGCTGGAGGCAGGAACTCGGCGCACTGGGAAAGCAGCAAACATGTGGAAGCACTTTGGGAAGTGATAAATGATTTGAAATCCACAGCGTCCCCGAAAATGGAAATTAGGGCGAACAGGTGTTAAATGGGAACCACTGGTGCATTTTGAATAGGGAGAGAAAACGGTCCAGGTCTTTAGGGCCAGATGTGACGGGGCTGGTCCAGGATGAGGTGGGAGTGGAAGGGGGGTGCGATGCTGAGTGGTCATGGCCTGAGGTGTGTGATCTGTGGAGGCCCCATGTGCATGACCTCCCCTCTAAGACATAACGGATCACTTGTGTCAGCTGTTCTGGGTAAAACGTCCTCTCTTACTTTCCTTTGCTCCAGATACAAGGCAAGCAGCACTTCTTGATCACACATAAATGCAACAGTATCAGTTATGCTTTAGCCTGCAGCACCTTATTGTGGACCAGGTAGCTGAATTGGTAAGGAGCTGGTCTGCAAATATGTGGACCTGGGTTTGAATCCCGCTTATGTGAGCAGTATGTGTCCATGGATAAGACAATATCTATTGTTTCTGTCCACCCAACTGCAAATGGTTATCAGGCTGGTGTCCTGGCCAGGGGATTTGTTGATGCTATGGTATCTGGACATAAACACAGGCATCAGGGCCTACATATGACTTCCCTCTTCTTTTTTCTACCTCACCTTGTAGATAATACACATACAGTAGTGTTCAGAATAATAGTAGTGCTATGTGACTAAAAAAATTAATCCAGGTTTTGAGTATACTTCTTATTGTTACATGGGAAACAAGGTACCAGTAGATTCAGTAGATTCTCACAAATCCAACAAGACCAAGCATTCATGATATGCACACTCTTAAGGCTATGAAATTGGGCTATTAGTAAAAAAAAAAGTAGAAAAGGGGGTGTTCACAATAATAGTAGCATATGCTGTTGATGCTACAAACTCAAAACTACAACCCCTGGCAAAAATTATGGAATCACCGGCCTCGGAGGATGTTCATTCAGTTGTTTAATTTTGTAGAAAAAAAGCAGATCACAGACATGACACAAAACTAAAGTCATTTCAAATGGCAACTTTCTGGCTTTAAGAAACACTATAAGAAATCAAGAAAAAAAGATTGTGGCAGTCAGTAACGGTTACTTTTTTAGACCAAGCAGAGGAAAAAATTATGGAATCACCCTGTAAATTTTCATCCCCCAAATTAACACCTGCATCAAATCAGATCTGCTCATTGACATTGACCCTATGTGTCTTTTTGCAAGGAATGTTTTTGCAGTTTTTGCTCTATGGCAAGATGCATTATCATCTTGAAAAATGATTTCATCATCCCCAAACATCCTTTCAATTGTCCAAAATATCAACATAAACTTGTGCATTTATTGATGATGTAATGACAGCCATCTCCCCAGTGCCTTTACCTGACATGCAGCCCCATATCATCAATGACTGTGGAAATTTACATGTTCTCTTCAGGCAGTCATCTTTATAAATCTCATTGGAAAGGCACCAAACAAAAGTTCCAGCATCATCACCTTGCCCAATGCAGATTTGAGATTCATCACTGAATATGACTTTCATCCAGTCATCCACAGTCCACGATTGCTTTTCCTTAGCCCATTGTAACCTTGTTTTTTTCTGTTTAAGTGTTAATGATGCCTTTCGTTTAGCTTTTCTGTATGTAAATCCCATTTCCTTTAGGCGGTTTCTTACAGTTCGGTCACAGACGTTGACTCCAGTTTCCTCCCATTCGTTCCTCATTTGTTTTGTTGTACATTTTTCGATTTTTGAGACATATTGCTTTAAGTTTTCTGTCTTGACGCTTTGATGTCTTCCTTGGTCTACCAGTATGTTTGCCTTTAACAACCTTCACATGTTGTTTGTATTTGGTCCAGAGTTTAGACACAGCTGACTGTGAACAACCAACATCTTTTGCAACATTGCATGATGATTTACTCTCTTTTAAGAGTTTGATAATCCTCTCCTTTGTTTCAATTGACATCTCTCGTGTTGGAGCCATGATTCATGTCAGTCCACTTGGTGCAACAGCTCTCCAAGGTGTGTTCACTCCTTTTTAGATGCAGACTAATGAGCAGATCTGATATGATGCAGGTGTTAGTTTTGGGGATGAAAATTTACAGGGTGATTCCATAATTTCTTCCTCAGAATTGAGTGATTCCATATTTTTTTCCTCTGCTTGGTCTAAAAAAATAACCGTTACTGACTGCCACAATCTTTTTTTCTTGATTTCTTATAGTGTTTCTTAAAGCCAGAAAGTTGCCATTTGAAATGACTTTAGTTTTGTGTCATGTCTATGATCTGCTTTTTTTCTACAAAATTAAACAACTGAATGAACATCCTCCGAGGCCGGTGATTCCATAATTTTTGCCAGGGGTTGTATTATGTTCAAACTGCTTTTTTAGTAATCCTGTGAATCACTAAACTAGTATTTAGTTGTATATAACCACAGTTTTTCATGATTTCTTCACATATGCGAGGCATTCATTTTGTTGGTTTGAAACCATGATTTTGCTCGGTTACTAGTGTGTTTTCAGTCATTGTCTTGTTGAAACACCCATTTCAAGGGCATGTCCTCTTCAGCATAAGGCAACATGACCTCTTCAAGTATTTTGACATCCAAACTAATCCATGATACCTGGTATGCGATATATAGGCCCAACACCATAGTAGGAGAAACATGCCCATATCATGATGCTTGCACCACCATGCTTCACTGTCTTCACTGTGAACTGTGGCTTGAATTCAGAGTTTGGGGGTCATCTCACAAACTGTCTGTGGCCCTTGGACCCAAAATGAACAGTTTTACTCTAATCAGTCCACAAAATATTCCTGCATTTCTCTTTAGGCCAGTTGATGTGTTCTTTGACAAATTGTAACCTCTTCTGCACGTCTTTTATTTAACAGAGGAACTTTGCGAGGGATTCTTGCAAATAAATTAGCTTCACACAGGCATCTTCTAACTGTCACAGCACTTACAGGTAACTCCAGACTGCCTTTGATCATCCTGGAGCTGATCAATGGGTGAGCCTTTGCCATTCTGGTTATTCTTCTATCCATTTTGATGGTTGTTTTCCATTCCTTCCACGCATCTCTCGTTTTTTTGTCCATTTTAAAGCATTGGAGATCATTGTAGATGAACAGCCTATAATTTTTTGCAACTGCGTATACGTTGTGTCCTCTCCAGTCAACTTTTTAATCAAACTACGGTGTTCTTCTGAACAATGTCTTGGACGTCCCATTTTCCTCAGGCTTTCAAAGAGAAAAGCATGTTCAACAGGTGCTGGCTTCATCCTTACATAGGGGACATCTGATTCACACCTGTTTGTTCCACAAAATTGACGAACTCACTGACTGAAGGCCACACTACTATTATTGTGAACACTACTGTACAAGGAGGAGTGACCTCCAGGACCCTGTGATTAACAATAAGGCTTATCAAGCTGCTTCATAGGTATGTCTGTCTTTTATTTTGCATGTCAGAAGAGTCCAATGCGGTCCACAATAGAAGCCTCACTGGTCCTGATCTGTATCTACCAAAAACTTAAGAAGAAATTACCCACCCTGCAGGCATGGAACAAATGTTAGTCACAAAACCTAACGTACCTCAGGAAGTGTGCTGACGAGCGTGAGACCTCACCCCCTCCTCTTTCACAGACCATGCATCAAACCTGGACGTTCTCTGCATCCACTGATGATGAGATGGCTCTTGAGACGATGATCTCACCCGTCTGGTCACAAGGTCGAGTCTCTGGCAAATACACACTGTGTACTCCAGACTTAAATGCCACCATGTTCCAATCCGTGTAGATGCACCACAGCTGTGAGTCCTGACGAGCCGCACCTGATCAGCCTCAGGTGATCAGGGTGAGGTCCTGGTAACTCAGCCACTCAGTCCTAAACGCGCACCACCTGGAAGGAAAACCAAAAGACAGAAACAGAAGACAAACAAAAGCCAGCCAGGCACGCCAGCCACAACAGCACCCCACCCTCACAGGAAGCCTCCCGGCGACCACACAAACCTGGCCCAGGAGAAACACCCCCCTCCAGGGACCATGGCTGGAAACCGTATCTGCATTCATCTTCCAACAGAATCTTCATCCAACAGAACGGTTGATGTCTTCTCCTCTGGCTGCATCTTTGCCTATGTTTCTGTCAGTCAATTAGCACAGGTGTGGCCAGGAGTTCTTAAACCTGTGCGGTCAGCCTTTGTCCAACCATGTTTACAGTCTGATTAGTCATAAAACAAAAAAGACAAACACAAACAACCAGTGAAAGAAGAAATCATTATGTGAATCCACACTCCACACACAGAGAGACCGCTCAAAGGTGTACAAACAGCAAACACTTCCTGGCTTAATTACAAATCAGCTTCCCACCCTGCAGGCATGGAACACCCTGTTCACAACTCCACTGCAGTGGAAGCTGATTAAACGACTAACATACAGCTCAATATAATAAGGTGTGAGGGACACCACATTTACTGACTGTATAAATGTTAGTCACAAAACCTAACGTACCTCAGGAAGTGTGCTGACGAGCGTGAGACCTCACCCCCTCCTCTTTCACAGACCATGCATCAAACCTGGACGTTCTCTGCATCCACTGATGATGAGATGGCTCTTGAGACGACGATCTCACCCGTCACAAGGTCGAGTCTCTGGCAAATACACACTGTGTACTCCAGACTTAAATGCCACCATGTTCCAATCCGTGTAGATGCACCACAGCTGTGAGTCCTGATGAGCCGCACCTGATCAGCCTCAGGTGATCAGGGTGAGGTCCTGGTAACTCAGCCACACAGCCACTCAGTCCTAAACGCGCACCACCTGGAAGGAAAACCAAAAGACAGAAACAGAAGACAAACAAAAGCCAGCCAGGCACGCCAGCCACAACATCTGGCCACAGTCGGGAAATATTGAATTGTGGTCTGACGATCAATGGATGGTAGTCTGAGTATCTACATATTTGGTCCCATTCGCTCAGCTGTCCTGAGTGTGTTGTACATGTTCAAAACACTCTTGGCGCCATCGAGATGCCATGCACATCTGACAGCGATCTTTGACGCCATCAAAACAGCATCTGAAATGATCTGATCATGGTTGATTGAGCTCTGAGATTGATTGGTCACAGCAAAGCCTGCCGACATGTTGTGCCATGGATGTCCACCTCCACTGGACCCCGGCCAGGGAGGGCAAAGGACATGTTGATATGTAGTAACATGTATGTGGCATGCATTCATCATGTACAATGGGTGTGAACAGCGTGCAATCAAACCGAAAGTCCCGTGTGTCACTGTGCCTCTCCGTGGTCTCATGCACAGTAATGCGTCATAGCACACATCAGGCACGGAGCTGAACGGATCTCACCGCTGTAATATACATATTATTACCTGATCACTATCTAAGATTATTAAACATGAAAGTCACTTTCAGCACAGAACTAGGACAGCATAGAGGATCCAAACCACAGCCTCTGATGAAATGCCTCTCACCAGGCGGCTGTGTGCTGCAAGTAACCATGCAAAAATTAAATCCCATGTGATAATCCAACCAACATCACAATGTACAGAGTTGCATTGTGCTCCTGAAGTAAGCAAAAAGAAAAAACTAATTAAAGTTCGCTGGAAAGGCTGCATCTGACGCATGGTGTGACACTGCTGCAAACGTTCAGCAAAGGTGTCTAGTGGCACACGCCCCGCACTCGCGCGAATGTGCACCCCGCACACATGCGCACTACATTATCACTCGGCTGTGTGCGTGTGTGTTCATAATGGCTGCATGAGCCACTAAGCATGTGCACGTGGCGCACATGCATGCGTGCCACCGGGCACCTTTGCTGAAAGTTTGCTGTCAGTGGGCCAAGCAATCACACCATGTGTTAGACACAGCTTTGACACATATGTTGGTTGTACTCCAATGTCCAGTACCGACAGGGACTGTGCAAAGAGAGGAACGCAGCGCTCCCTCCCATTCTGGTCCCGTGTTTGTCCTCCAGACATTTGGATATCGGGCAGTCTTCAGTGCCTTTTATGGCTATCTGACGACAGTCTGTGTCATCTACCTATTGTCCACATACGCTTTGAATGCCATCGTGCAGGTGTGGATGAGGTAATCTGGATGTGTTCTGACACTGCTGACCACGCCTCTTTTCCTCCTGACTGCGTCTGATCATGACAATATTTGCCGTTTCGGCCTGGTTCCTGCACATTCTTGCTATGTGTGATGGGGGCTTTACTCATTTGTGTGGCTGCTGTCATTAGCATAGAGAATTTACAAAAATTGGAACTTTAGTTGCACCAAATTAATTATGCATTGTTGAACTGAGACTTCAGCAAGTGCATAAGGTTCTATTCAACACAGTGTTAAAGCAATTCTCTCAGAGTATTAAATCAACTCTATGTTAAATTTGTTCAATTTGAATTTCAAACCAGCTGTATTGGAGTGTTGAATCAACTCTATTAGAATATTAACTCAGCTCATCTGGAGTGTTAAATCAGCTCTATTGGAATATGTAATCAGCTACACTGGAATGTCAAATAAACTGCTGAAGTGTTAAATCAGCTGTACTGGAGTGTTATATCAACTCTATTATTGGAATGTTGAATCAGATGTATTTACTATTAAATTAATAATCCCATTAACTCTATTGGAGTGTTAAATCAACCGCATTGGAGTGTTAAATCAGCTGTATTACTGGAATGTCAAATCAGATGTATTTAGTATTAAATTAATAATCCCATTAGCTCTATTGGAGTGTTTAATCAACCATATTGGATTGTTAAAACAGATGTATTTAGTATTAAATCAATAATCCCATTATGTCTATTGGAGTGTTAAATCAACTTTATTGCAGTATTAAATCAGCTGTATTTGGAGTGTTAAATTAGCTGTATTGGAGTGTTAAATCAGCTCTAGTACTGGAATGTTGAATCAGCTGTATTTAGTATTACATTAATAATCTCATTAGCTCTATCAAAGTGTTAAATCAACTGTATCGGAGTGTTTAATCAACTGTATTGGAGTGTTAAATCAACTGTATTTAGTATTACATCAGCTGTATTTGGAGTGTTAAATCAGCTGTATTGGAGTGTTAAATCAGCTCTATTGTTGGAATGCTGAATCAGCTGTATTTAGTATTAAATTAACAATCCCATTAGCTGTATTGGAGTGTTAAATCAACTGTATTGCAGTATTAAATCAGCTGTATTGGAGTGCTAAAGCAATTGTATTGCAGTATTTAATCAGCTGTATTGTAGTGTTAAATCAGCTCTATTGTTGGAATGCTGAATCAGCTGTAATTAGTATTAAATTAACAATCCCATTAGCTATATTGGAGCGTTAAATCATCTGTATCTGAGTGTTAAATCAACTGTATTTAGTATTAAATCAATAATCCCATTAGCTATATTGGAGTGTTAAATCAACTGTATTGCAGTATTAAATCAGCTGTACTGGAGTGTTAAAGCAGCTGTATAGCAGTATTAAATCAGCTGTATTAGAGTGTTAAATCAGCTGTATTGCAGTATTAAATCAGCTGTACTGGAGTGTTAAATCAGCTGTATTGCAGTATTAAATCAGCTGTATTGGAGTGCTAAAGCAATTGTATTGCAGTATTTAATCAGTTGTATTGGAGTGTTAAAGCAGCTGTATTGGAGTATTAAATCAGCTGTATTGCAGTATTAAATCAGCTGTATTGAAGTGTTAAAGCAGCTGTATTGGACTGTTAAATCAGCTGTATTGCAGTATTAAATCAGCTGTATTGGAGTGTTAAAGCAGCTGTATTGCAGTATTAAATCACCTGTATTGGAGTGTTAAATCAGCTGTATTGCAGTATTAAATCAGCTGTATTGGAGTGTTAAATCAGCTGTATTGCAGTATTAAATCAGCTGTATTGGAGTGCTAAAGCAGCTGTATTGGAGTATTAAATCAGCTGTATTGCAGTATTAAATCAGCTGTATTGCAGTATTAAATCAGCTGTATTGAAGTGTTAAAGCAGCTGTATTGGAGTGTTAAATCAGCTATATTGCAGTAGTAAATCAGCTGCACTGGAGTGTTAAATCAGCTGTATTGCAGTATTAAATCAGCTGTATTGGAGTGTTAAATCAGCTGTATTTAGTATTAAATTAATAATCCCATTAGCTCTATCAGAGTGTTAAATCAACTGTATTTAGTATTAAATTAATAATCCCATTAGCTCTATCGGAGTGTTAAATCAACTGTATTTAGTATTAAATTAATAATCCCATTAGCTCTATCGGAGTGTTAAATCAACTGTATTTAGTATTAAATTAATAATCCCATTAGCTCTATCGGAGTGTTAACTCAACTGGAGTGTTAAATCAGCTCTATTATTTGAGTGTTAAATCAGGTGTATTTAGTATTAAATTAGCTCTATTGGAGTGTTAAATAAACTCTTTCATTGTGTAAATTAGCTCTATTTGTGTTAATCATCTTTGTTTCACAGTAACTGATGATTGTTGATTGATGATGTTCTGAACGGGGCCACGTACGTGCACTCGCTGCAGTGGCGACACCGAGCTGAGCAGTTAGTCAGGAAACCGAAGACCTATCCAGAAAGGAAGACTGGTTTTCCCTCTGCTTTGCTTTACTTTGAGTGGAATCTTGGACCATCACCAACGTACCAATGATTTCATTCACCTCATGGGAGTTATTTTAAATCTGATGACTCATTTACATTGTCAGACGTAATGAACGAATAACAAAACAGCAAATGATACAGAAAATAACTCTCATGCAAATAGATTATCTAAAAAAACGTGAGCTTGAGTGTTTTCTAATTTTGGATCACAGTGACACATCTGATGATTAGCTCGTCTTTGTGCCCACCCAAGCTCTCATTTCCTTCTCTGTTTGCCACATTTTTCTCACCCTCACTGTTGATTTCGTGGAAACTTTCTCAGATGTTGAATTGTTCTCTTGTTTTAGCCAAAACGCTGGGATTGTTGTGTTCCAGCTGTCAAAATAGGGGGGACTCACCATTAGGTGAGTTTACTGATTTGAGTGATGTTGATGACGTGTTCTGCACAGCCCTAATCTGAGAAGATCCCAGAACACGCCACTCTGGAGATCGATGGGAATGGGACAGCTGTTAGGACTAAGAGTAGAGCGTCACATGGCCCAGACGGCGCTGAATCCTGTCTGTACAACATTAACTCACCCTGTCTCTAAAAGATAAGTTAACTGTTTTACAACCTTTTGTTATACATATTAAAGCATTATAAGCATTCAAGCCATTGAAGATTGTAAAGTATGAGAGAAATCCTGTTTTCAAAAACAGTGAAAAATAAATAAATTGTTACGAGGAGCGTATCAGAAGTAGAGCTCTACATGAACTTTCACAACCATAATTTATTCATTTTCTATACCCACTTATACCAATGAAGGGACATGGGGAACCTTAAAATTGTATAGTATAATTTTTAACCCATTCTTGCATTTTTAGCAGAGCCATCGGGTACTGCGAAGGCTTTGCGTATGTCTGTCCCTCTGTTGGTCTGTCTGTTTGTCTGTGCTCAGCATAACTCCAGTCCTATTACTGCCAGGGTCTTCAAATTCACAGGGAACATTCTTGGGACACAGACCTTGGACAAGTTCAAAGATGGCTAACCTTGACCTATTTAAAGAGACATTTTAAGAGGTAAAAATGTCACATTCTGTTTTGTTGTCCTTTTTTTTTTTTTTTTTTTTTGGAGTGGATGGAGTGGTGGGATGACAGCCAATCAGACTACAGCAGCACCTTGATGTTGTGTGGGCCGCTGAAGAGGAGGTACTGCTGGCCCACCACCAGAAGGCGCCCTGCCTGAAGTGCGGGCTTCAGGCACGAGAGGGCGCTGCCGCCTCAGGAACAAGCCGTGGTGACAGCTGTCACCCATCATCCATGACAGCTGTCACTAATCATCACATCTGGTATAAAAGCAGGAAGACACATCCACCAAACTGCCGAGATATCATCTTCATCTGGAGGTAATACTCTCAGCCTTTTGTGATTTATAAATCTGTTATTGTGAGTGTTTGCAGGAGAACCGGTCGTTTTTGCGGAGGCTGTGCAAGACGGCGCTCCTTTTCATCTGAGACCGCTGCAACGTGTTGAGTGAGAGGTGGAGGTGGCATTCCCACCATTGTTACTGGGTGTTCACACACCCACCCTTTGACTGTCTTTTGCTTTCTGCCAGCAGTACCAGATCCGACACGCCGGGAAGGTGGCCACCTGGGGACTCTGGGACTTGGCGGCTCCAGTATTCCTCGGGTTCAGGTGGCGGTGGAAATCGTGTGGTTCCGGTTCGTTTCCAGACGGGCGTCTCCTATCGTCGAGCCTGCCCACATGACACCTTTATTAATTGACTGTTGCACATTCTGAATCTGCTGTGTTTGGTTGTGACATTCACAACAGTAAAGTGTTATAATTTGTCTCCTTCCATTGTCCGTTCATTTACGCCCCCGGTTGTGTGGGCCGCTGAAGAGGAGGTACTGCTGGCCCACCACCAGAAGGCGCCCTGACTGAAGTGCGGGCTTCAGGCACAAGAGCGCGCTGCCGCCTCAGGAACAAGCCATGGTGACAGCTGTCACCCATCATCCGTGACAGCTGTCACTAATCATCACATCTGGTATAAAAGCAGGAAGACACCTCCACCAAACTGCCGAGATATCATCTTCATCTGGAGGTAATACTCTCAGCCTTTTGTGATTTATAAATCTGTTATTGTGAGTGTTTGCAGGAGAACCGGTCGTTTTTGCGGAGGCTGTGCAAAATTCACGGCTCCTTCACGCATACACTGGGTTTGTGAGGGAGTTCAGAACTGTGTTTGATCACCCTAACAGGGGAGAGACCGCTTCAACCGTGCTGCTGTCGATGAGACAGGGATGTCGGAGCGCAGCCGCTTATGCAGTCGACTTCCGCATCGCGGATGCGAGGTCCGGCTGGAATAACGCTGCGCTCCGCGCCGCCTTTGTAAACGGACTGTCATCAGTCCTAAAGGAGCACCTAGTGGCCAAGGATGAACCGCGGGAATTAGATGGGCTTATTGATCTCGTTATACGGTTAGACAATCGGGTGGAGGAATGCCGTCGGGAACGAGACGAAGGACGTGGCCGGGCGCGCGCCGTCCCTCTTCCTTCTGGGTCCGAGAAAGGTCCGCCCTTCCCACGCTCCCTGGCCTCTACGTCCCGTGGGGCGACAGCTCCCCCTGCTGACGAAGCTATGGACACGAGCAGGGCCACATTTAGACCACCTAACAGACAGAGGAGGTTTCCACGTGGGGCGTGTTTTGTTTGTGGCTCAATGGAGCATCAATTGAGCGATTGCCCCGAATGGTTAAACACCAACGCCCGCCCCTAGAGACTGGGCTTAGGGTGGGCCAAAAAATTCACGTGGGACACACACATATTGCCGCACGACTCCCAGTTACAATCCTTAGTGGGGATTTAACCCTTCAGGCCCCAGCACTGGTAGACACAGGGTCAGAAGGGAATCTGTTAGACAGCAGATGGGCCAGGGAGGTAGGGCTCCCTCTGGTGGCGCTACCTACACCATTGCAGGTGCGAGCACTAGATGGCACCCTACTCCCTACAAGACACCACCAGTAACTCTGGTAGTGTCAGGGAATCATAGGGCGGAGATTGAGTTTTTTGTGACTCCTTCTACCTCCCGTGTGATTCTGGGGTTCCCCTGGATGATGGAACACAATCCCCGGATTGATTGGCCATCAGGGGTGGTGGTACAGTGGAGCGAAACCTGCCATCGGATGTGTTTGGGATCCTCGGTTCCTCCCGGTTCCCAGGCTAAGGAGCAGGTCCAAGTTCCCCCCAATCTGTCGGCGGTGCCGGTTGAGTACCACGATCTTGCTGACGTTTTTAGCAAGGATCGGGCACTCACTCTTCCCCCGCACCGTCCATATGATTGTGCCATCGATTTGTTGCCAGGCGCGGAGTTCCCGTCCAGCAGGCTGTACAACCTCTCCCGACCTGAGCGCGAATCAATGGAGACCTACATCCGGGACTCCTTAGCTGCCGGGCTGATCCGTAACTCCACCTCTCCGATGGGAGCAGGTTTCTTTTTTGTGGGAAAAAAAGATGGCGGTCTTCGTCCATGCATTAATTATCGGGGGCTGAACGAGATCACGGTTCGCAACCGATACCCGTTGCCTTTGTTGGATTCAGTGTTCACCCCCCTGCATGGAGCCAAAATCTTCACAAAGTTGGATCTTAGGAACGCATACCACCTAGTTCGGATCCGGAAGGGAGACGAATGGAAGGAGGCATTTAACACCCCGTTAGGTCATTTTGAGTACCTGGTCATGCCGTTCGGCCTCACTAACGCCCCCGCGACGTTCCAAGCTTTGGTTAATGACGTCTTGCGGGACTTCCTGCACCGATTCGTCTTCGTATATCTGGATGATATACTCATCTTTTCTCCGGACCCTGAGACCCATGTATGGCATGTACGTCAGGTCCTGCAGCGGTTGTTGGAGAACCGGTTGTTTGTGAAGGGCAAGAAGTGTGAGTTTCACCGCACTTCTTTGTCCTTCCTGGGGTTTATCATCTCCTCCAACTCCGTCGCCCCGGATCCGGCCAAGGTCGCAGCGGTGAGAGACTGGCCCCAACCTACAAGCCGTAGGAAGCTGCAACAGTTCCTCGGCTTCGCAAATTTCTACAGTAGGTTCATTAAGGGGTATAGTCAGGTAGTTAGCCCCCTGACGGCCCTGACCTCACCAAAAGTTCCCTTCACCTGGTCGGATCGGTGCGAAGCCGCGTTTAGGGAGTTGAAACGCGGGTTCTCGACTGCACCGGTCTTGGTGCAGCCCGATCCTGGTCGCCAGTTTGTGGTTGAAGTGGACGCCTCTGACTCAGGGATAGGAGCCGTGCTATCCCAGAGCGGAGAAACCGATAAGGTTCTTCACCCGTGTGCCTATTTTTCCCGCAGGTTGACCCCAGCAGAGCGGAACTATGACGTGGGCAATCGAGAGCTCCTTGCAGTGAAAGAGGCCCTTGAGGAGTGGAGACACCTGCTGGAGGGAGCGTCAGTGCCTTTCACGGTTTTCACTGACCACCGGAACCTGGAGTATATCAGGACCGCCAAGCGACTGAACCCCAGGCAAGCCCGCTGGTCACTGTTTTTTGGCCGTTTTGACTTCCGGATCACCTACCGCCCCGGGACCAAAAACCAAAGATCGGATGCCCTGTCCCGGATGCATAAACAGGAAGTCAAGACCGAGCTGTCGGATCCACCGGAACCCATTCTCCCGGAGTCCACTATCGTGGCTGCTCTGACCTGGGACGTGGAGAAGACCGTCCGGGAGGCCCTGGCACGGAGCCCAGATCCCGGAACAGGGCCGAAGAACAGACTATACGTCCCACCAGAAGCCAGAGCTGCCGTTCTGGACTTCTGTCATGGGTCCAAGCTCTCCTGCCACCCAGGGGTGCGTAGGACCGTGGCAGTGGTCCGGCAGCGCTTCTGGTGGGCGTCCCTGGAGACTGATGTCCGGGCTTACATCCAGGCCTGCACCACCTGCGCCAGGGGCAAGGCTGTCCACCAGAAGGCACAGGGACTTCTACAGCCACTTCCTGTGCCTCACCGCCCCTGGTCCCACATCGGTCTGGATTTTCTCACGGGCCTCCCGCCGTCCCAGGGACACACCACCATACTCACGATAGTGGACCGTTTCTCCAAGGCGGCCCACTTCGTGGCCCTCCCGAAGCTCCCGTCGGCCCAGGAGACGGCGGATCTCCTCGTCCACCATGTTGTCCGGCTGCATGGGATACCAACAGACATCGTTTCGGATCGCGGTCCCCAGTTCTCCTCGCAGGTGTGGAGAAGTTTCTGCCGGGAACTGGGGGCCACTGTAAGCCTCTCGTCTGGGTATCACCCGCAGACTAACTGACAGGTCGAACGGGCCAACCAGGAGTTGGAGCAGGCCCTCAGGTGCACGACCTCCGCACACCCGACGGCTTGGAGTGAACATCTGGCCTGGATCGAGTACGCTCATAACAGCCAGGTGTCCTCTGCCACCGGCCTCTCCCCATTCGAGGTGTGTCTGGGGTATCAGCCCCCTTTGTTTCCTTTGGTGGAGGGAGAGGTCGGTGTGCCCTCGGTCCAGGCCCACCTGCGGAGATGCCGTCGGGTGTGGCGCACCGCCCGTTCGGCCTTGTTGAGGGCCCGGACGAGGGCTAAAGCCCATGCAGACTGTCGACGGTCCCCGGCCCCCACTTACCAGCCCGGGCAGGAGGTGTGGCTTTCCACCAAGGACATTCCACTCCAGGTCGAGTCCCCCAAGTTGAAAGACCGATTCATTGGACCCTTCCCCATCCTCAAGGTCCTCAGTCCTACCGCAGTGAGGCTCCAACTCCCCGCCTCACTGCGGATCCATCCGGTCTTTCATGTCTCCAGGATAAAACCGCATCACACCTCGCCCCTCTGTGCACCCGGTCCAGCGCCGCCTCCTGCCCGTATTATCGACGGAGAGCCGGCTTGGACAGTTCACGGGCTCTTGGACGTCCGTCGAATGGGCCGGGGTTTCCAGTATTTGGTGGACTGGGAGGGGTATGGACCCGAAGAACGCTCCTGGGTGAAGAGGAGCTTCATCCTGGACCCGGCCCGTTGAGGGGGGGGTCCTGTTGTGTGGGCCGCTGAAGAGGAGGTACTGCTGGCCCACCACCAGAAGGCGCCCTGCCTGAAGTGCGGGCTTCAGGCACGAGAGGGCGCTGCCGCCTCAGGAACAAGCCATGGTGACAGCTGTCACCCATCATCCATGACAGCTGTCACTAATCATCACATCTGGTATAAAAGCAGGAAGACACCTCCACCAAACTGCCGAGATATCATCTTCATCTGGAGGTAATACTCTCAGCCTTTTGTGATTTATAAATCTGTTATTGTGAGTGTTTGCAGGAGAACCGGTCGTTTTTGCGGAGGCTGTGCAAGACGGCGCTCCTTTTCATCTGAGACCGCTGCAACGTGTTGAGTGAGAGGTGGAGGTGGCATTCCCACCATTGTTACTGGGTGTTCACACACCCACCCTTTGACTGTCTTTTGCTTTCTGCCAGCAGTACCAGATCCGACACGCCGGGAAGGTGGCCACCTGGGGACTCTGGGACTTGGCGGCTCCAGTATTCCTCGGGTTCAGGTGGCGGTGGAAATCGTGTGGTTCCGGTTCGTTTCCAGACGGGCGTCTCCTATCGTCGAGCCTGCCCACATGACACCTTTATTAATTGACTGTTGCACATTCTGAATCTGCTGTGTTTGGTTGTGACATTCACAACAGTAAAGTGTTATAATTTGTCTCCTTCCATTGTCCGTTCATTTACGCCCCCGGTTGTGTGGGCCGCTGAAGAGGAGGTACTGCTGGCCCACCACCAGAAGGCGCCCTGCCTGAAGTGCGGGCTTCAGGCACAAGAGCGCGCTGCCGCCTCAGGAACAAGCCGTGGTGACAGCTGTCACCCATCATCCGTGACAGCTGTCACTAATCATCACATCTGGTATAAAAGCAGGAAGACACCTCCACCAAACTGCCGAGATATCATCTTCATCTGGAGGTAATACTCTCAGCCTTTTGTGATTTATAAATCTGTTATTGTGAGTGTTTGCAGGAGAACCGGTCATTTTTGCGGAGGCTGTGCAAGACGGCGCTCCTTTTCATCTGAGACCGCTGCAACGTGTTGAGTGAGAGGTGGAGGTGGCATTCCCACCATTGTTACTGGGTGTTCACACACCCACTCTTTGACTGTCTTTTGCTTTCTGCCAGCAGTACCAGATCCGACACGCCGGGAAGGTGGCCACCTGGGGACTCTGGGACTTGGCGGCTCCAGTATTCCTCGGGTTCAGGTGGCGGTGGAAATCGTGTGGTTCCGGTTCGTTTCCAGACGGGCGTCTCCTATCGTCGAGCCTGCCCACATGACACCTTTATTAATTGACTGTTGCACATTCTGAATCTGCTGTGTTTGGTTGTGACATTCACAACAGTAAAGTGTTATAATTTGTCTCCTTCCATTGTCCGTTCATTTACGCCCCCGGTTGTGTGGGCCGCTGAAGAGGAGGTACTGCTGGCCCACCACCAGAAGGCGCCCTGCCTGAAGTGCGGGCTTCAGGCACAAGAGCGCGCTGCCGCCTCAGGAACAAGCCGTGGTGACAGCTGTCACCCATCATCCGTGACAGCTGTCACTAATCATCACATCTGGTATAAAAGCAGGAAGACACCTCCACCAAACTGCCGAGATATCATCTTCATCTGGAGGTAATACTCTCAGCCTTTTGTGATTTATAAATCTGTTATTGTGAGTGTTTGCAGGAGAACCGGTCGTTTTTGCGGAGGCTGTGCAAGACGGCGCTCCTTTTCATCTGAAACCGCTGCAACGTGTTGAGTGAGAGGTGTCTCCTTCCATTGTCCGTTCATTTACGCCCCCTGTTGTGGGTCTGTGTCACTACACTTTCCCAACACCTTGACATCAGTTGGAGGTCTGTTTACAATCACTTCATTTATATGTTTATATAACACGTTTCTCATATATTATGTGAAAGCTAGTAAGAAATAAACACTTCTAAAACTGAAAACGCTGTTTGTGGAACCTAATGACACCTCTGGAGTGCAATTGCAGATGTCAGCATGCACACTAACTTTCGCTAACTCAAAGTTAACTTGCTATGGAGTTAAATTTGTCTTATTAATACCTGCAAATCCACAGAGAGTGATCTACAAATATTTCTTGATTTGCACAACTTCCACTGTCAAAAGCTCATGAAAATTCAGTAAGGTATATCCTCTATTATACAACCCCAAATCTAATGAAACTGGGACATTGTGAAAAATGTAAATAACAACAGAATACAATGATTTGCAAGTCCTCTTCAACCTATATTCATTTGAATACACCGCAAAGACAAGCTATGTAATGTTCAAACTGATAAACTTTATTGTTTTTGTGCAAATATTTGCTAATTTTAAAATGGATGCCTGCAACATCATGTACATTCCAAATCTAAGGTGGAATTCTACTAGTGTATACTAAGGTACATGTTGTGAAAGTGTAGTGACACGGACCCACAAGAGGGGGTGTAAATGAATGGACAATGAAAGAGTCAAATATGAACACTTTACTGTTGTGAATGCACAACACAGAGGAATGTGAAATTTACAGACAGTCAATCACAAGGGTGACGTGTGGGCAGGCTCGAGGATAGAAGACGTCTGTCCTGAGATGAGCCGGAACCACACGATTTCCTCCTCCACCGAACCCGGAGAATACTGGAGCCGCCAAGTCCCGAGTCCCCAGGTAGCCACCGTCTTCGAAGGTCGGATCTGACAATAAGATATGGGTGTGTGCACACCCAGTAGCAACAACGGTGGGAATTCCACCTCCACCTCTAACACACACTCGTGCAGCTCCTGTCTACCCACTTATCTGGTAGAGGTGTGAAGCGACTCCGTCGCTGGTCACACCGAACGCCGGTCTCACAGACAAGGAACACCACAGGAAAACGGCTGCAAAAAAGAGTTCAGACTGACACACAGTTTACTTTTAAGGCTGAGAATACTACCTGAACGGTTCAACGATATCGCGGCAATGAGGTGGAGATGACGTCCGGGTTTTATGGAGTGAGGTGATGAAGCATGAATGAGTGACAGCTGTCAGGAGATAATGAGTGACAGCTGTCACCCCCGGCTGTGTCCGTGGCGGCAGCGCCCTCTCGTGCCTGAAGCCCGCACTTCAGGCAGGGCGCCCTCTGGTGGTGGGCCAGCAGTACCTCCTCTTCTGGCAGCCCACACAACAGGACCCCCCCCCCCTCAACGGGCGCCCAGGCTTGTCCGGGTGACGGTGGTAGAAATCGGCCAGGAGGGCCGGATCCAGGATGAAGCTCCACTTCACCCAGGAGCGTTCTTCGGGTCCATACCCCTCCCAGTCCACCAGATATTGGAACCCCCGGCCCATTCGACGGACGTCCAGGAGCCGGCGCACTGTCCAGGCCGGCTCCCCGTCAATGATCCGGGCAGGAGGCGGCGCCGGACCGGGAGCACAGAGGGGTGAGATGTGGTGTGGTTTAATCTTGGAGATGTGAAACACCGGGTGGATCCGCAGTGAAGCCGGGAGCTGGAGCTTCACTGCGGCAGGGCTGAGGACCTTGAGGATTCGGAAGGGTCCGATGAACCTGTCCATCAGTTTCGGTGACTGCACCTGAAACGGGATGTCCTTCGTTGATAGCCACACCTCCTGCCCGGGCTGGTATGCAGGGGCCGGGGACCGCCGGCGGTCTGCATGGGTCTTGGCCCTCGTCCGGGCCTTCAACAAGGCAGAACGGGCAGTGTGCCACACCCGACGGCACCTCCGAAGGTGGGCCCGGACCGAGGGCACACCGACCTCTCCCTCAACCACAGGAAATAATGGGGGCTGGTACCCCAAACACACCTCGAACGGGGAGAGGCCGGTGGCAGAAGACACCTGGCTGTTATGTGCATACTCGATCCAGGCCAGGTGGTTGCTCCAGGCCGTCGAGTGCGTGGATGTCACACAGCGGAGGGTCTGTTGCAACTCCTGGTTGGCCCGTTCTGCCTGTCCGTTTGTCTGTGGATGGTACCCGGACGAGAGGCTCATGGTGGCCCCCAGTTCCCTGCAGAAACTCCTCCAGACTTGAGAGGAAAACTGGGGACCACGATCCGAGACAACGTCAGTAGGGAACCCATGCAGACGGACGACGTGGTGGACCAGGAGGTCCGCTGTCTCCTGGGCCGTAGGGAGCTTTGGGAGGGCCACGAAGTGGGCCGCCTTGGAGAATCGGTCCACTATCGTGAGGATGTGGGACCAGGGGCGATGAGGCACAGGAAGCAGTTGGAGCAGTCCTTGGGACTTCCTGTGGTCAGCCTTGCCCCTGGCACAGGTGGTGGAGGCCTGGATGTACTCCCGGACGTCGGCCTCCATAGACGCCCACCAGAAGCGCTGCCGGACAACTGCCACGGTCCTTCGCACCCCCGGATGACAGGAGAGCTTGGAACCGTGACAGAAGTCTAGGACCGCAGCCCTGGCCTCTGGTGGGACGTATAGTCTGTCCTTAGGTCCAGTTCCTGGGTCCGTGCTTCGTGCCAGGGCCTCCCGGACGATCTTCTCCACATCCCAGGTGAGGGTGGCCACGATAGTGGACTCAGGAAGGATGGGCTCCGGTGGATCCGACAGCGCAGTTTTGACCTCCTCTTCGTGTACCCGGGACAAGGCATCCGATCTCTGGTTCTTGGTCCCGGGGCGATAGGTGATCCGGAAGTCAAAACACCCGAAGAACAGTGACCAGCGGGCTTGCCTGGGGTTCAGCCGCTTGGCGGTTCTGATATACTCCAGGTTCCGATGGTCAGTGAAAACCGTGAACGGCACAGACGCTCCCTCCAACAGGTGTCTCCACTCCTCAAGAGCCTCTTTCACCGCAAGGAGTTCTCGATTGCCGACGTCATAGTTCCGTTCAGCCGGGGTCAACCTGCGAGAAAAGTACGCACACGGGTGAAGAACCTTATCAGTCTCTCCGCTCTGGGATAGCACAGCTCCTATCCCTGAGTCAGAGGCGTCCACTTCAACCACAAACTGGTGGCTAGGGTCGGGCTGCACCAACACTGGCACAGTAGAGAACCGTCGTTTCAACTCCTTGAATGCGGCTTCGCACCGATCCGACCAGGTGAAGGGGACTTTTGGAGAGGTCAGGGCTGTCAGGGGGCTAACTACCTGACTGTAGCCCTTAATGAACCTCCTATAGAAATTAGCGAAGCCGAGGAACTGTTGCAGCTTCCTACGACTTGTTGGTTGGGGCCAATCTCTCACCGCCGCAACCTTGGCCGGATCAGGGGCGACGGAGTTAGAGGAGATGATAAACCCCAGGAAGGACAAAGAAGTGCGGTGAAACTCGCACTTCTCGCCCTTCACAAACAGTCGGTTCTCTAACAACCGCTGCAGGACCTGACGTACGTGCTGGACATGAGTCTCAGGATCCGGAGAAAAGATGAGAATATCGTCCAGATATACGAAGACGAATCGGTGCAGGAAGTCCCGCAAGACGTCATTAACCAAGGCTTGGAACGTCGCGGGGGCGTTGGTGAGGCCGAACAGCATGACCAGGTACTCAAAGTGACCTAACGGGGTGTTAAATGCTGTCTTCCATTCGTCTCCCTTCCGGATCCGAACCAGGTGATACGCATTCCTAAGATCCATTGACAGCAGCACTGTTGAAGCGGTCTCTCCTCTGTTAGGGTGATCAAACACTGTTCTGAACTCCCTCACAAACCCAGTATAAGAGGTAAGGAGCCGTGAGTTTTGCTCCCAAAGTGCTGTAGCCCAAGCGCGTGCCTCACCACGAAGCAAGTTAATAACATAAGCCATCTTGCTGGCGTCAGACGCGTACATCACGGGTCGTTGTGCAAAGACGAGCGAACACTGCATCAGAAAGTCCGCGCACGTCTCCACACAACCCCCGTACGGCTCTGGGGGACTGTATGCTTCAGGGGATGGCGGGGGCTTCGTTGAACGACCGGTGGAACGTTAATGTCGGGCACCGGGTCGGCAGGAGGAGGAGCCGCAGCAGCGCTCTGATCGCGCGCTTCCACCTGTGCGGTGAGAGCCTCCATCCTGCGATTAAGGATGACGTTTTGCTCGGTCATCAAATCCAGCCGAGTGGTAAAGGCTGTGAGGATTTGCTGCAACTCACCGAGCACGCCTCCTGCAGACGCCTGTGCACCCTGCTCTTCCATTGGCTGTCCAACAGATGGGTGATGCCCCTCGGGATCCATGACGCTGGCCGAGATATCCTGTTGTGAAAGTGTAGTGACACGGACCCACAACAGGGGGCGTAAATGAATGGACAATAAAAGAGTCAGATATGAACACTTTACCATTGTGAATGAGCACAACACAGAGGAATGTGAAATTTACAGACAGTCAATCACAAGGGTGACGTGTAGGCAGGCTCGAGGATAGACGACGTCTGTCCTGAGATGAGCCGGAACCACACGATTTCCTCCGCCACCGAACCCGGAGAATACTGGAGCCGCCAAGTCCCGAGTCCCCAGGTGGCCACCGTCTTCGAAGGTCGGATCTGGTACTGCTGGCAGGGAGCAGAGACAATAAGATATGGGTGTGTACACACCCAGTAGCAACAACGGTGGGAATTCCACCTCCACCTCTAACACACACTCGTGCAGCTCCTGTCTACCCACTAATCTGGTAGAGGTGTGAAGCGACTCCGTCGCTGGTCACGCCAAACGCCGGTCTCACAGACAAGGAACACCACAGGAAAACGGCTGCAAAAAAGAGTTCAGACTGACACACAGTTTACTTTTAAGGCTGAGAATACTACCTGAACGGTTCGACGATATCTCGGCAATGAGGTGGAGATGACGTCCGGGTTTTATGAAGTGAGGTGATGAAGCATGAATGAGTGACAGCTGTCAGGAGATAATGAGTGACAGCTGTCACCCCTAGCTGTGTCCGTGGCGGCATCGCCCTCTCGTGCCTGAAGCCCGCACTTCAGGCAGGGCGCCCTCTGGTGGTGGGCCAGCAGTACCTCCTCTTCTGGCAGCCCACACAACAGTACACCTAAAAAGCTCAGGTACACACACATGTAAGGCATCCTGCAAATGCTATTAAAACATAAATATTGTTTTTGATTGATTGATTGATTAATAGAGAGGCTTTATTGAACATGTACAAATTGTACATAAGACAATAGGATCTTAATAATTATTTAATCAACTGCAAATTATAAAGAACAATGCTCATATGGCCGAGGGTATTTTAGCATTGCATTATATTTTAATTTCTGAAACATATTTGTGGCGATATTCAAATCATGAAAATTCAGTGAGGTATATCTTATATATTATATTCCAGTTCTAAGGTGGAACTATGCTAGTATACTAAGGTATATCTAAATATCTAGAAAGGAAGAGTAAAACAGAAGAGTAGAAAAGTGTAGAGTAGAGCCACTTAGGTGCCTGGTCTTGAGAACCAGAGATGGGAGGTTGAAAAGCTTTTTTATCCCATGGGAACTCTCCCTACCCACCCAAGCGGCTCAAGAAAAAAGGTATATATAATAATAAATAACAAGACATAAGAAAGATAAGACATCATATGTATAACTATATTTAAATATTAAGGGTAATAAACAACATATACAATAAATATGGTACTATATAATATACAGGAGTAGGTATTAAAACCTACATATTAATACAGGAGAAGATTTGGTCATGTCATTGATGTGTTGTTTTGCTGCTATTTTGTTCTTATGGTGGATTTTTATAACTTTCAGGATGACTACCCTGTTGACCTTTATCGATGGATTTCCAAAAACAATTTTTTTTAAGGATTTATCCCAAAGTGTCGGTAAAGGTGAGCAGAGCACCCAGAAATTTGATTGCTGAAAATATTTTAATATGACTAAGTTTTTTTTTTGTTTTTTTTTTAAAGCTGAACTGTGGAAGCCTGCACAGTCACTTTGTTTTGCCATGACACTGTTTGGGAGTTTAATTGGCTATTCCATTAATAACATAGGCAAACTAATTTAGTCGAACCTGTCCTCTCTAAAGCACGGGAACAAAGAGTAGGAGGGTGGAAATCAATCTCAGCTTTGTGCCTGAGCCACTGACCCGTTTACGCTTTGAAGATCTTTGCTGGAAAAAAAAAAGAAAAGCATCTGAGAAGTTATTTAACTATAAACAGAGCCTACCTTCCCCATTCCAGCTGCATAATCAGGCATAATAAGTGACTGCAAAGGTCCACTTAATGTATTTTTAACACTGGAGACCTGTTAATCCTGTCAGGAGGAATGAAACGAAGGGGGGAAACCATGTAGAAGCCCAGCCATGACGCACAGCATTTAACTCCATAACCACGCAGGCAAATGCCTGGGCACCTTTCACACAAAAAAGAAAGAGCCCAGCTTCATATTTCAACCCAAAGTGGGGATCCATTTTTCCACTTTAGTGGCCATCGAGGAACAGTGGGAATAACAACAACAGCGGCGGTTGTAAGAGGCTGAGTCCTCATAAACCTGGGCCATTATCACTCTCTTTATGGGTCCTTAAATAGAGGCCTCTTCAGATCAGCCATGTGTGTGAACATCATGCCCCTCACTTCTCCACCATTTGTAACAAGGCCTTTAATGTTTTTAGGAGGGGGCCTGCTGCTCCATAATAATTTATAAAATATGTTCCTGCAGAGATCGTGGACAGAACCTGTGTGAGTGTGCAAACTTGCACGTGTGTGCACATTCCTGTCCAAGTTTTATTATTACCTGCACACCATGTGCATATACACACTCACACACACACACACACATCACTGTTTCCTGCATGCAAATTGAAGGGACAGTGAAAACGTGCACTTTATTTGACTCAGACAGACTGTAAAAAAAAAAAAACAAAACTGTGGACATGACAGCAGTTACAAAGTGAAGCCAAAATGTCTCTCTTCCCCCCAGTGGTTATTAATCACATTTCTGTTATACAAATCAATGATGCATGGGCCAAAATAAAAATGAAATGTTCGCATATGATTATTTCTATATTATGTATAACAAGCGAAGCTCTTCAGCTTCTCACCATGTCATTTAGGTCCTTCAGACTTTTTTCAGTAAATGCTTCTGGGGAGCATTAGCATGGCTAAAAACGAAATTATCACTAACTGACCTCATGTGCTGTCAAGGTGCGTCATGCCTCCCACTTTAGCGCTCCTGGATTTGGTGTCAACTCAACATTTAACATTTCCTATTTCAGTGTCGACTGCACTGAATTCCCACGAGATCTCCTCTTTCTCTTTTTTTCAATTTTCTTTTCTTTTTTTAAATTGAGACATACAAAAAGTTACACAAAAACCTTACAGAGGATAAACATAGCAATACAAAAACAACATAATGAAAAACAGGTAAATATCCTCTGCTGTAGCTCCAGGAAGTGTTCAACATTTAATATTTCCTGTTTCACTGTGGGCTCAAATTTTGCCACTTCCTGTTTCAGTCTCATATTGCCACCGAATTCCCAAGAGATCCCACAAGATCTTGTCTACTGTCAATCCAGGATGTACTGATCCAGGAAGTGTTCAACATTTGACAATTCCTGTTTCACTGTGGACTCAAAATTTGCCATTTCCTGTTTTAGTCTCAACTTGCCACGGATTCAAACAAGATCCCACAAGATCTCGTCTATTGTCAATCCAGAAAGGGTCGATCCCAATACACCATAGTGGATTGAAAAACTATCGGCCGATATCAAATCTATCATTTTGTTCTAAAATTCTGGAAAAAGTGGTGTCACGGCAGCTCATGGACTATTTCACTGAGAATAATCTCTTTAAGCCACTGCAGTCTCCTTTTAGAAAATATCATTCCACAGAGATGGCTCTCAATAAAGTGGTGAATGATCTTCTGCTAGCAATGGACTCCGACACTACTATGGTTCTGGTGAATGTTAGATCGCAGTGCTGCATTTGATACCGTGGATCATCATATTCTGCTTGATAGGCTAGAAAATCATTTTGGGATTACTGGGAGTGCCCTTCCATGGTTGATGTCATACTTGACCAGTCGTTCTCACTGTGTTTTGTACAGTAACACTACCTCTAACTTTAGTAACATGAAATTTGGGGTTCCACAGGGGTCCGTGTTAGGCCCCCTGCTTTTCTCCCTTTATATAGCACCCCTTGGGCACATATTGCAGAGTTTTGGGATTACCTTTTACTGCTATGCTGATGATACTCAGTTATACATGCTGATAACTGCTGGCAATCTCATTCACATAAAATCCTTAGAAGATTGCCTTGCATCAGTGAGAAGTTGGGTGTCTAGAAACTTCCTAATTTTAAACACTGATAAGACTGAAATGATGGTTCTTAGTCCAGTGAGACATCAGCATCAATTTGACCAGTTAACGCTTAGCCTAGGCTCGTGTGTCATACATCACACTGACAAAGTGAGGAACCTTGGGGTAATTTTTGATCCTACATTGTCCTTTGACCTCCACATTAGAAATATTACAAGGACTGCTTTCTTCCACCTGCGAAATATAACGAAGATTCATCCCATCCTGTCTATGGCTGATGCTGAGACCATGATCCATGCGTTTATCTCTTCTAAATTGGACTACTGCAATGTTCTATTTTCTGGTTTACCGCAATCCAGCATTAGGGCTTTCCAACTGGTTCAAAATGTTGCAGCCAGACTTTTGACACGAAGCAGAAAGTTCGACCATATTACACCCATTTTGGCATCCCTTTACTAGCTTCCTCTCCAGTGAGATCAGATTTTAAGGTTTTGCAACTTGTCTATAAAATTGTTCATGGACTGGCACCTTCCAACCTAGCTGACCTAATTAAACCTTACGTACCGGCCCAGGCTTTGTGTTCTCAGGGTGCAGGACTACTTTGTGTCACTAGGGTGAATAAGAAGTCTGCATGTGATACAGCTTTCTCTTATCGTGCCCCTGTTCTGTGGAATGATCTCCATGCGTCAATAAAACAGTCAGATTCTGTGGAGACTTTCAAGTCCAGACTTAAGACGCACTTATTTTCCCTTTCATATGGCTAGCATACTGGCATAGTATAGTTCTACACTTTTTACTCTTTTACTTAATTTTATTAGGAAACCGAGCGTGCTGCGGCCTCAGCTTTACCTAAAATCTGGGTCTTTTAGTGAAGCTTAGGGCTAGTGGCTGGCATCCACCTTAGTATTTCCAGTTTTTCTTGTTTACTGCTGACAAATTATACTGTATTTGTTGTCTTTCTGATGCCTGATTCTATTTTTTTTTTCTCTCTGTTTAAGGTGCAGCTCTATCCAGACATGGGTGTGGTTCTGAATCCTTCCTATCCTGTGCACCAACAGCATTTCCTGTATATTCGTTTTGTGAAGTGTCCTGTAATTTATGTCTGTAGCATGGCCCAAGCAGAGGGTCACACCTTTGAGTTTGGTCTGCTTGAGGTTTCCTCCTCAGAGGGAGTTTTTCCTTACCACTGTTGCTCTGGGGGTTAGTAAGGTTAGACCTTACTTGTGTGAAGCGCCTTCTCACCATCCTTTGCTTCAGCTTATCTTCAGCTTATCTCAGATTTTTCTTGGCCTGCCACTTTGGGCCTTAACTAGTACTATGCCTGTGGTCTTCCATTTCCTCACTATGTTCCTCACTGTGGAAACTGACAGCTGAAATCTCTGAGATAGCTTTTTGTATCCTTCCCCTAAACCATGATGTTGAACAATCTTTGTTTTGCAGAGAGGGGAAACATTTGCAAATGGCCACCTTAAAGTCCCTTTCTCATGATTGGATTCACCTGTGTAAGGAGGTCATGGGTCAATGACCTTACCAAACCAATTTTGTGTTCCAGTAATTAGTGCTAAATGTATTCAAATCAATAAAATGACAAGGGTGCCCAAATTTATGCACCTGCCTGATTTTGTTTAAATAATTAATGCACACTTTCTGTAAATACTAGAAACTTCATTTCACTTCTCAAATAACAGTGTGTTTGTCTACTATATGATATATTTAACTGAAATTTCTGATCCAAATAACCAATGATTTATAAAGGAAAATCATATATATATATATATATATATATATATATATATCTCCACTGTTTGTGCTGCATTTTTGCACAGTAACAATAAACAAGAGTGTGATACCTATTTTTATTTACACTCATGGCTTTAAACCATCATTACACATTACTCAAACAAGCTAAATGACATGTGAAGAAATGGATTCTTAACCAATTTAATTCAGGATTTATGATGTGTTTACAGATTACACACCTATTTATTGTCACACAGTGTACTCAGTTTTATTGTTATTGTTAGTACTTCCATAAACACATCCAGGCTGGACAAACTGATCAGGCTGGCTGGCTCCATGGTTGGCATGAAGCTGGACTCTCTGGTGACAGTGGCAGAGAAGAGAACAGTGGACAAACTGCTATTATGGACGATGCCAGTCACCCTCTGCACACCGTCATCAGCAGGGTTGGGAGGGTTACTTTAAAAATGTATTCCGATACAGTTACTAGTTACCTGTTGAAAAATGTAGTCAGTAACCAAGTACCATAATATTAAAGTAATGTAATTTGATTACTTTCAATTACTTCTGGATTACTCCAATATCAAATATGCTAATACAGACCAAAGAAACTAAATATAAATAGTCTTGACCACATAGTACAGTTTATTAAGCAAAAATAAAACTGTTTCTTTTACATGGCATGCTCTGTTTTACTTCACATTATGAATTAAGAGCACCCACATTATTGTTTTAAACACACCCAGTGTTCACCCGCTAAATTTTCAACAAAAAATGCCAAATGAATGAAAACTCAGGCGGTGTGCGGATTAATTTGTAATTAAAAGTGGCTTGTAGAACACTATACAAAAAAAAAAAAAATCTACTACTTGTTCAGTAAACATAAAATTATCTTACTTTAGTCTTTCACATGGCATTCGCACCATGTTTAACATATCAGTCCACTTATGGAACTTTCAAAATAAGAACAAAAGCATAATGAAAACCATTAAGTAAATCCTGTCAGTAAGGAGGCGTGATCGCCATTTTAATTCCGGGCAAGTTAGTGATTTGCGTGCATAGAAGTTCAAGAAACAGGTGGAATATGCTGGAAAGCTGCGCATGTTGGCAAAGCCAGAAACGGAGGAACAAGGGAAACAATATTTCCTTCCATCAGTAAGTGGTTTTGGTTCTTCTTGTCACTTTGTCCGTGATATTTGGATGATAAACAGCTGTATGTCTCCTGCCGTGTCGTCCGATGACACGGACCATTAACTCTTCACTTATGTCTAGTTGATATTTTCCACTGCTAGACCAATGACTAGTTAAAATACTTGTTGTTAGTGATTAAAATTGTTCAACAAGACGGGGGATTTTTTTTTTTAATTTGCACCTTAAAATGAGATTATAATGACCCGCGCTGTGCCGCTCACAGTCACACCCACACATAGAGATGTGTACCCACACCAATGACTTCATGAATGAAACTGGGTCAATAAAGGATAATTGTGTACAAATATAATATATATATAAATGTACTGTAATGGTTTTAGGAGCCGCGCTGAGCTGAAGAGCTGCAGCAGCTCAGCCAAGCAGTGTAGCTTAACAGCGCAGATCCGTGTAACTTTCAACACTAATAAATGGGAACGTGTGAATGTCAGAGTAAGCTTCCTGACATAATTTAACTGGCTCGATATCCAGGTCAAAATGGCATTTTAACACGTATTTTGCGAGCATTTTTCTGAGTGCGTTCAGTTGCAAATCTCCATTGAAAATGCATTAACATCCGTGTACTTCATCAATATTTTGCCCGGTTAGGAGACATCATGTCACTGTCCATGAAGGGACGTTTTCGTTTCAAAGAAAAAAATATATACAGATAATATCATAAAATGCATTAAAATTGTAAACCTGCGAACTCATCCCCATTTTTACTAAATATATCTGTAATCTGAATACGTCTTTTTTTCTGTAACTGTAGCAGAATACAGTTACCTTTTTGTTGTATTCTAATTATGTAATGTCATTACATGTATTCCGTTACTCCCTAAGCCTGATCATCAGCAACCAGAGGAGTTTCTTCAGCCACAGACTGCTCCTTCCCGAGTGCAGGACCAACAGACTGAGAAACTCCTTTGTCCCTCAGGCCATCAGCCTGTACAACTCCTCACTGAGGGGGAGGAGGAGTAACAGGAAGACAGGACAGGAAGGAGAGGAACAGTAGTAGCCAGCAAACCAGTAGTGATCAGTATTTCTGTTATTTAATTTGTGTATTTATATTTGCATATTGTTACTTTCACTTCTGATGCTCTGTATGCTTTGTACCCTGTGTGCTGCTATGCAGTGCTGCTGGAACCTCAATTTTCCTGAAGGAGTCTTCCCAAGGGATTAATAAAATTCTATCTAATCTAATCTAATCTAACAACATTGTTTCGGTCAGACCTGAAACAGATACCATTAAATTCAAATCCAAACCCATGGAGGTTAACCAGAAGACTTAATGCTGGGCAAGTGGTACTTATTAGCCACATGGCCTAATGCAACATGGAATACCATATAGCTCAAAGAATTTGGCTGCTTTAGCCAAGGTGGAACCCTTGTCATTGTCATAGAAAGTTCATAAGAATTACACACCAGATGCAATTATTGAGGTAACTATCTCATCAGATATCTTTGAAGAAACCTTTTGTCTGTGGATTTAGCTGCTAGTGGCACCAGTATCTTTTGTGGATGCCGTGTGGCTCATTATGTTTAAAGAGAAATTACATTTTTATTATTACATTTACAATTACATTTAGCCACATTGGCTCAGCATTAAAATATCATAGTTGTAGCCCAATAATGTTGCTTTATTTTGGCTGATCACTGCAATCAAGTGACTGAGTGAACTGATATGTATACAGGACATGTTCACTAATGTTTTTTAACTCTAACACTAACAGTTCAATAAAAGCTTGCACGCAAAAACATCAACATTTTTTTTTTTTTGCTTCACTCTTACGTGATGAGTTTTAGTTTTGTTACTGTCTCAATCCATGTGATGCATGGGTTAAAGCTTGGAATCAAATTTTGTCATTGCAGACATCCAAGATAATGGATAAATAAAACAAATGTTTTATAAATACGTTAAACTGAAAATTGAGCAATAAATGCATATAAAATAAATAAATGCATGTGTATAGATGCATCATAACAAATTATTCAATTGACTCCTCCGTTAATTGGTACATTTTTACCAAATGTGTGTCAACATTAATCATATAACAAAATTATACCTAGTAGCACCTCTAGAGGTGTTTGTGAATAAAAATAACCAAGGTTATGTTTGTATTCTTGATTTTCTTGCACCAAGCAACATATTATTTTTGTTAAATCCAACTATTGAAGTGTTTGTAAAGATTAGTGAATTCATGAATGTGTGTATGCATGTACCCACAATGAATTAAATATTGAACTGAATTAAATCCTACATTATCTGATATATTGTACTGAGTGTGCCTCAGACATATCACAACAATAAATATACAATAATAATAAACAATAACAATTCATTCATAAAATACAACTAATACTAGTAGCACTATAGGTGTTAGAAAATAAAAAAGAACTGACTGTTTGTGTTCTTGAGGGTTTTTTTTTTTTTTTTTACAGCTGGATAACATTTTATTTCAGTCCATAAATGCATTTAGTGACTGCTTAGAACCTTAATTTGTTAAATGTCTTGCTCTAAAGAAAGAAAGCGCATTCACGACCTGCCTGTTCATGAATTCTTAATCTATAAAAACTCACTTTTGTATTTGGCTGGGAAACCATTTGGAAACACCAGCTGCTGTGTGCATGTTTCTCCATGTAGAACCGGAGATGTGCAAAGAAGAGCATCCGATGTAAAACTTGTGCCAAAATTCCAATGTGGGCTATGAACGAGTTCTTTCAATATAAACTATAATTAGGGCAGTTTACATCATAGATTCTAAATGGTTGTGATGATGACCAAAGAAAACATTTATTTAAAAAATAAAGGGTGGAAAGAAGATTTTGAAAAAATGATACTTGATGTCATGTTGTTAAGAAACAACAGATTAGGACAAATGATGAATTATTTGAGATCTTGTGAGGAGTATAGACAAGGGAAGTATTAATGATTATTACTTGTTTTGTATATATAAAACAAGTATGTGTGTGTGTGTGTGTGTGTGTGTGTGTGTGTGTGTGTATATATATATATATATACACACACACCGGGACACTGGCAATCTGGCAATATGTTGATGGCGGCAATTGCCTGATGAGATGAGGCTGCCACCATGGATGGCAGATCTCCATGCAAGTCTGTCTGCAGCAATTTCCTCAAAAATAGATGGGAGAGATGGAGAGATGTCAAAGTCCTTCATGTCTTTCTTCACGACATCATGGAAATGGAACAGAAGATGACCCAAGGGACGTTTGGCATCATTCAGTTCACCATAGAGAACTGATAACTTTTAGCATTGACTCCAGTACACTGGCAACTACTGATATTTCTGAGTAAATTCAAAGGCAATCACAAACAACAACGAGCCAGCGCCTCTGTCTACGATCAGCCTTCTTTCAGCAAAAGAGACCTAGTGACCAGAGAGAAAAAAGAGAAAAGAAAAAAAATAATTTATTTTCACAGCCATACAGTCTTTCAGACATGTCGCAGGAGACATGCACAGCAGGGCAGCTTTGACTTATGGTTAAAATTTTAAACAAACTAATTCCGGACAAGTTATCGAAATTAACGGCACCTCTGTTGTTTTACAAAGTGAAAATATCAGGTATATGCTTTAATTTTAAAGTAATGCACTAATTTTGAAGGTTTGAGCATTTACAGACATACATGCCAAAAGGCATTCTGGGAAAATGAGCTTCCTGTCATCAGTGGTTGGTCGGTTTAAATATATGTAAAAACCACACACAATTTACTCTATCGTGTGTGTTGGTGTGTGTCTTTTTTTATTTGTAAAAAATGGCAGTGGTGGAGCAAGTTCAGAGGCAAGCAGTTAATTGCGAGTTTGTCTGCATTCATATGGTTAAATGTAGATGTGAATTGGTGAACATGTTCCCAACATTTTAAGAAAAAAAAATCTGAACAATCAGCCACCGTGCTGAATATGTTGTGTTTTAACTGTTGAACAGCATGATATTGCTCTGACCAAGACTAAAGCACACAGTCAACACACCAAATGAAAAAGCTCAGCTGTGAACAATGGAAGCATAAAAAAGGAAGAAAGCAAACGAGTCCCAAATCAACAAACACACCGACACTCATCAGATATCACATTTTCCCGGCTCTCTTTGTCATAACACCTTTTATGGCGCACTTTGAAATTCAGGGACCTATTAACAGTTCAAGCATATAATCACATCTCCGTAATGAGGTATTAATTAAGCGAGGGGCATCTATTGGCCCGCTAAACAGCCTCATAAACAACTGACAGGAGATTTGTGAATTTTGACTCTCTGACACCATTAAACAAATCAATATTGAGTTTTGCAGACATGCTCTCCGGCTGGCTCTCTCTGGTCTTTGCCAATCAGCTCTGTGGAATACTAATGAGGGAATTAACTGCCTCATATTCCGCATGTGTCCCATCAAACAGATCCTTATCCACTGAGTCTCATTTGCATGGGAGAAGACTCTGCTTTGTAGGTAAAGATTTCACAATATGTCACTCATTATGCCGACGCGCCCCGCCCTCCCTCCACACTTATTTTCTGTCAGACTCTCAAACACGGCCATGACCACACACACACACACACACACACACACAGAAAAATGGTCAAAGACATAATGATATAACATAATAAAGAGAGTAATGGTGTTGGAGTGTGGTGTTAATCCAGTTTTTCGGGGGGGTTCATCCCACACCTGCTGTGTGTTCTTCTTTGAAATCACTGCCTTGTTGTTGACGCCCAGCATCACGGCCTTTTTGAGTCCTGCAGTAATCTTGTTTGAGGACTATTGCATGTACAGTGCTTAATTGTGTTTGCCGTTTTAATTATAATTCCACTTCATTCAATCCTACATTTCTGTGGAGTGTTACACATCGCAAACGAGCCTCAGATACTGAGACCAACAACGTGTTTCACGAAAAATGGCCCAATAAGAAGAGCTTGTAGGTGGAAATATATCTGATTGTTTTCAGAAAATTGATATCCTGATATTTTTTAATTGTTATTTTGCAGTGTTATATATGTTTCAGGATCCTTTAATTTTTAAAGTCCCAGTGAAAAGAACAATGTGTGACTTGAGTTCTAAGCTTACTTGACCATCACCAACATTGACAAACAATCATTCAAGTACAAAACTGCCCCACAAATCCAGGTTTTCAGTCTGATTATTATAATTATTATTTTCACTCATATTTGATTGTTGGTTGGTTTGTTTGATAGATTGTTCTCAGGATTTCACAAACTTTAATGAAAACTATCCAATCCAGAGGCACTGTCCCTGATCGCCACGCGATGTTGCAGAGGCGTGTCAGCCAAGACAGTCCCCCAACATCCAGAGACTTAAGGTACTCAGGACGGATTTCATCCACCCCAGGAGCCTTGCCACCGAGGAGCTTTCTAACCACCTCGGTGACTTCTGCCTGGGTAATGGATGAGTCCGCCTCTGGGTCCCCAGTCTCTGCTTCCTCTTCGGAAGACGTGACGATGGGATTGAGGAGATCCTCGAAGTACTCCTTCCACCGCCCAACAACATCCCCAGTCAGGGTCAACAGCTCCCCACCCGCACCGTAAACAGTGCCGGTGGAGAGCTGCTTCTGCCTCCTGAGGCATCGGACGGTTTGCCAGAATCTCTTCGAGGCCGACCGATAGTCCTCCTCTATAGCCTCCCCGAACTCCTCCCAGATCCGAGTTTTTGCCTCTGCGACCGCACGGGCTGCGGCACGCTTGGCCTGCCGGTACCTGTCAGCTGCCTCTGGGGTCCCACCTACCAACAAAGATAAGTAGGACTCCTTCTTCAGCTTGACAGCATCCCTTACTTCCGGTGTCCACCACCGGGTTCGGGGATTGCCGCCGCGACAGACACCAGAGACCTTGCGACCACAGCTACGAGCGGCCGCATCAACAATGGAGGTGGAGAACATGGTCCACTCGGACTCCATGTCTCCAACCTCCCGCGGGATCTGGGAGAAGCTCTCCCAGAGGTGGGAGTTGAAGACCTCCCTGACAGAGGGTTTCGCCAGTTGTTCCCAGCAGACCCTCACGATACGTTTGGGCCTGCCAGGTCTGACCGGCTTCCTCCCCTCCCAGCATATCCAACTCACCACCAGGTGGTGATCGGTCGACAGCTCTGCCCCTATCTTTACCCGAGTGTCCGAGACACGTGGCCGAAGGTCAGATGATATGACTACAAAGTCGATCATCGACCTCCGGCTCAGGGTGTCCTGGTACCACGTGCCACTCTTAAAACGTAAAAGTGATAAATAACATTTTGCAGTGTTTTACAGTTTACTACATTGCTCACTTTTGTTTCTTGCTTGTTTTTCAGTCCTTTTAAAATCAGATCAGGTCTGGACGCTCATACTGGTGCCGTGTATCAAGATCTTGGTTCAGACCAGTTGTCATGTTTGTCACAGCAGCAACAGTTTTCATAATCAAACCAAGTCAGTGTCACAACTACTTCAACAGTCCACACGAATGACTGACCACTTGTAATTACACCTTAACAACACAACCACACACATATCCAGTACGTATGACATCACTTCCTGTCCTGCCACATAAATCAAAGGACATCACAACAAAAGCATCAATATGCAGGAGGCTGGTTTGTGAAAATGGCTAATTTTATTAATGGGGGGGGGGGGGCATTTTAAGTTTGAGAATACAAAAGCTGACTGTATAACAATCACATTTCTTTTCAGAAAATGTGGACTTTAAATCAACTGTACCAAATGTATCGAATATGTAAGAATGTAATATCCATAAGGGGCCCTTCACACATAACACAAAAGACGCAGAAACCGGAAGAAAATCCATGAACCAAACACGAAATGGGTAACCACGAACCATCGTGCACGTGCACGAACACAGTTCATGCAGCTAAGACATGTTGCACCACATTGCGCTGCTGATGTGGAGAAAAATAAAATAAAAACCAGCTGTATAATTAGTGAATATCACTGGGATGATAAAATAATAAATAAAAGGGGACCCAATACAGAACCTTGTGGTTAAATAACCCTGGTTAAATAAAAAATAAATGCCACTCATGGAATTCGAAACTGAAATTTACAAAAAATCTGATTACCAGATGGAAACTTACTGTACTACGTATTTTTTTAAAAGAGAAAAAGCACCGTGATAACTGACCAAACAGCATTTGTTACAGCGTATTTTTGCTGATACGTGACTGAGAGTAGCGTATTTGTTGCATTGTTGGCTTGTCACCTGCTGTGCGCCACCCACAGGACATGCGTGTCCTGTCTGACATTCAGATCGCCTGCTGTGTGTCCACATGAACTGACGGTCTGTTTCAGCTGAGACAGCCTGTTAATGTGCGCGCTGTGTGCGCTTTCCAGCCCGTCACAAAAGCGATATATGTTTTTATTTATTTCTATGTGAGGACAGCAAGCACACACACGTGTCATGGTGGACAGTTAGGTCCTGTCTGTCAAAATACAGTACGTGTTCTGCAGCTGTGACATCGAGGACCAGAAATGTCAACAGGTGCTGCTGTTGGCAGCCAGCCACGCCCATGTCTGTTCAGCGCCCAGACCAAGGTGTCACTCTGTGATCAGATGAGAGGCACCTCACCTGCGGGGGGCAGGGGAGAGCAGGAACCACACACATACCATATGTTAGGGGGAGCGGGGGGGGAGCGCGTGAAACACATGCACACATGTTGTGGGGGGAGCCTACACTATGGCGCACCACATGGCAAATTTCACATCCAGCTCGAAAGTGATCGCCTGCTAACTCTTTTCGAGCTAACAGCGCGAAAGGCCACACACTTCCTAAGTGCTCCGCGTGCAGTATTAGATGTTCGTGTGTGTGTGACCTGGAATTTGGCCGACACCTGCTGTGAGAGGGATTGAATGGCCTCTCACAGGGCACACTCTGTCTTTCAGCCACTGGTGTGAACAAATAGTTGTAGCCACAGGTGTACAAGGTGTTGGAGGCGGCTCCGATTTTACACATATGCCATACGATTCCTGCTTGGTGCCCAATTCAGCCACATTTGGACTATGTGTGAAGGGATCCTAAAGATCGCATCAAAGCACTTTGTTGGAAACACTGCTCAAAAAAAACAAATATTTTTGTTGACAAGCTTGCTAGCATACATGTTTGTTGAGTCAGATGTGAGTTAGGCCCTTTGGATATAAAAACTACTCCTGATCTTCACTGAAAAAAGAACCAACATAAAAAAGTTATTTCAACTGGTAACATCTAAATGAATTAAGTTGTTTGAACTTAAATGTGAAATTTAGGTAAACTAACTCACTTACTTATTTAAGTTCAAACAACTTAATTCATTTAGATGTTACCAATTGAAACAATTCAGTTAAGTTGGAAGTTATGTGGATTTTAGTAGATAATGGAGCATTATGATGGGTCAGAGGTAGTTCTTTGGGGACAAATAAAAACAATGTTGCTGTTGTTGTGGAAAGTTTTCTTTTTCAGTAACGATGTTAAACTGAAGCTTCCAGCATCCAGCCAATGATTGTATTTTTTTTTTTCCAGCTTGTTACGCTGCAGCCATTTCCAACAATTAAAATCACTCTAAAAGTGTAAATATTCAGTGTCAATCAAAAAGTTATTGCATCACAGCTGGGACATAAAAGCTTAACTTTTTTTTCACAGGGTCTTCAGAGCTCATGATCTCAAAACTTTTTTTTTTTTACACAGATCGAAAGTTTGGATCACTTCCTTTTAATTAAAGCGGTTTTTCCAGCACAAGATTTCACCAAGTGTAATAAAGGGTTGTCCAACTCTGATCAACAGAACAAAACACACCTAATTTGTGTTCATTAGAAATTCATGTGAGGGCCATGTCTGGCCACCGGGCCACCAGTTGCCCACCTCATATCTAATGCTGAGATACAATCAGTGAGTCATGGTTAATTTAGGCCCAATCCCAGTACTCTCTCTTTGCCCTGCCACTTCACCCTTTACCTTCATTTTGCACATTAACACAAATGTGTCACATTGTCCAAGTTCAAGGAAGGAAGGATGCACCGTCTCATTTAATCTCAGCTGGGAGTCTCTGCACCGCTCAGCCCAGACAAATGACAGACAGGCAACGGTCTGTTGTCTTTGCACCGTGTGTGTGGCCGCGGGGCGGCGAGTTAATGCAGGAGATTGACTCTTAATTGCAGTGACGAACGTTCATCTTTTCTCATTAATGAGAAGAAGCTGAGCTTAAGGATTTTCTCAGCATACAAACACTCCTCCACCAGCCAGGTTAAGTGCTGCTCAGATCACTGGCTTCCTTCCCTGCGTACGATTTTTCTGAGCAGTATGTCTCAGATTGTGAACACAATCAAACGGCGGGAGTGATGAAGGTTGTGTGTGTGTGTGTGTTTGCTGGGGGAGGGCTGCCTCTGAAGTAAAGCAGTCACATGTGAATGGAGAAGAGGCAGGGCTGAGGTGGAGAGGCTGGACAAACCTCTTCATAGTGTCTAACGAGGCAGATGAGAAGGCCATTTATGGGATCACGTTTCATTTGCATTTTGTTCGGCCTCCAGATCAAAAGACAGTCTTAATTTGAGGCCTGCGCCAATAGAAAGTGAGTGTTTCCTGATGGATGCAGATGTTGCGGGTGAGGCAGCGGGAGCGGAGAGGGTCTGTCTGTCTGCCTGTCTGTGTGTCTGAAGGTGGGGGTTAACCTCGGCCTAAAGAACGACCACTGGCTCCCCGTGATGCATAACCGTGAGGGATTAGAGTGCACAAAGCAGCAGACTGTTTGGTGGAGGACTAAAATGTGCTCCTCTGGGGCTCATTGAAAAATGATTGCCGATTAAGTGTTTGAAGTCTGCCAAAGACGAGTGCGTTTTTAGTGGGATGGCGATGAAACTCTATCTTTCCTGCTTATGCAGGCAATTTTCCCTCTCTTTTTCCACTAACTGTACCCTGATGTGTGTTCTCTTGTCGTGCCTGGAGTTAAGGTTGCCAAACTCATTTCACCTCTTGGACCCCAGTTTGACTGGAAGCCAGACAAGCAAAAGTGATAAGAGTGAATTAAGCTGTTACTCTCCAGCGGGAATGTTATTATACGGACAGAGAGAGGCATTGATTTCCTGATGAGAACAACAGGTGAGCTTTTACAAAATAACTTGAGTCCAAACTAAAGAGCAGGTAACGTAGTCTAAAGAGATAAAAATTATACTAATGGAAATTAAAGCAACACAGTTCTATAACTCAGCACACATGCGATAAATCTGGTTATACGGTACCTTGGTACTCATCATTTATAGGGACTCATACTTAAGCATCAATTAAGATATGTAAAACGTTATATTTTTCACATTGTGTTTTTCCAACATGATTTACACTTTTCTTTAGTGAACACAAAACAGTGAATTACAGGTCACAAAAGAAGCACGTGTTGATGTTGGGGTCAGTCAGGAGGCATGCGGAGCCCGGCTTCCTGTGATTAATAGCACCCCGAAGAAGACGGATGCACCGAAGTGAACTGGAGGAAATAATTTGTGTGAGAGACAATGTTAAGAGTGATGACAAACACAGCTTAGTGTTTCCCCCGTTGCACCTTAATTCCCGGCAATGTCAGCTTTGAAAGTGCAGCACTCCTCAATATATTATGGTTACACTCATTTGTTTTCATTATTGCATCAAAGAGGATCTGGTCACGTAGCGGCTGTTTTCTGCTCGTCGGAGGCCGAGAGAACAAATGTGACTCTGGAGTCACTTTGGGGTTATAAAAACAATGAGGAATCTGCAGTTTAATAAAGACTTACACACACATTCTTAGGTTGCTGCCATAAGAAAGCAACAAGCCACTCCTTGTCATTAGAAGTGCATCCTTTTTCAAAGGCCAAACCTACGGTCTGTGCAACATCCTTAAAGGCTTTTAACTGTCTTAGCTCCACCCCTTTTTGCAGATCCACAGAAAAATTTATAAGTGTTTATTCCCAGTTGACTCAACATTATCACCAGTTTTTTTCTCTCTTTTTTTGTTTGTTTTTTGCTTCTTTTTTTTTTTTTTAGCCCTACCATGATGACTCATTGTACAGTCTAAAGTTTTGGACGCAGCATGTATTAAACCAATCATATTTTCATCTGCAAGTATACTTGGCTCAAGTGTACTTGGCTTTCAGTGCCAACACTGGAACCTGGTGCACTACTATTTTGATGACAAACGCATGTTAAAGTTTTTCTAGCAAGGAAACATCTTTTCTTCTTCTTTTTTTGGTCAGATTGTTCTGTTGTGTTTTAAAGCATGTTAAATGGATATAGTCAGGGACCCCAGTGCAGAGAACTAGTACAATGAAGGATGGTTTGAACAGATTTTATTGTCCACAAAAAATGTTACTGAACTACAGCAGAAAACGCAGGAAGAATGAATGTTCCCTGAAGACGCATAAGTGAAGGAAATAGTTCTGGTTACTATCAGCTAAATATAATGCGGCTGAGGAAAATAAACGTATTTCCCCACACACTACTACTGTATTTGATGCTGCGGGGCTACCTAACTCATTGCATAGTGACGCAAAGGGACACTGACCAGACACCAAAATGTGACAAGTTAGGACTGAAAATGTGTTGTCAGTAACGTTGAATTGCTTCAGGTACATGGTAAACAGTCCAAAAAATAGCCTCAGCTTCTCCGAGGAAAACAAACACAGAGGAATTGTTGTGTGGGCCGCTGAAGAGGAGGTACTGCTGGCCCACCACCACCAGATGGCGCCCTGCTTGAAGTGCGGGCTTCAAGCAGGAGAGGGCGTCATAGCAACCGGGAGTGACAGCTGTCACTCGTCATCAGCACCAGCTGTCACTCATCCACATCACCACCACCATAAAGGCCGGACTGCAACTCCACCTCCCCGCCGAGAAATCAGCAACCTTGGAGGTAATTTCTCTGCTGAATTTAAACTGAATAATAGTCTGATCTCATTTGCAGCCGTTTCCCTGTGACGTATTCCTTATCTGCTGTATTGGCGTTTGGTGTGGACTGCGACGGCTTCGCCTCCCACCCCAACCAGATAAGTGGTTTTCACAGGAGCTGTCCGAGTGTGTTATTGGAGGTGGAGGTTCTCCCTCCTTACAGAACACAGACTGTGGGATTACTGAGTGTGCGTACTCACACTCACCTGTGCTGTTTCTGTTCTCTGCCAGCAGTACCAGGTCTGACAGCTGGAGACAGTGACCACCTGGGGACCCAGGACTTGGCGGCTCCGGTGTTCTTCAGATCCGTTGGCGGTGAGGGCCGTGTGGGATCCGGCTCGGTTCTGGACGGGTGTCTCCTATCCTCAAGCCTGCCCACACGTCACCCAACGTGTAATTGACTATAGTCCCAAAACTGATTGTTGTCTGTATTCCGTTGTGCACAATTTACAACATTAAATTGTTACTGTTTGGCTTATCCATTGCCCGTTCTTTTACGCCCCCTGTTGTGGGTCCATGTTCCTACACTTTCACAACAGGAATAATCCAGAACCAGGCAGAGATCAAAAACCAGAATTCAGTATTAAGCAGCAGGATTTTGCAAAATACAGAATGAATTGCAGAATACAACATTTCTCATACCACAGAGTCCAAATGGAAGGCAAAAGACAGGAATCCAAAATGGCAGTGAGGGTCTATAACGTGGTCAAAATATTGTAACCAAAGAAAAAGAGCAGGCAAAAACAAAAGCCCAGAATAATAGCAAGTGTTAGTAACATAGAATCAAAAACAGACAGATCACTAGAAAGCAGAGTGGAACATAATATAATCTGGCGACTTTTGTATAGTGTGCAGAGCAATTAAACCCGGTGTCGCAGACCAAACGGTCCCCCTAGAAATCACTCCATGCTACCTTCACTGCGCATGCATCATTTCGGAGCATCAGCAGTGAATCTCCAATTATCACCAATTATATTGTTTCTACTTCAAACTGCACTCCAGTCATCATCTGTCTCAGCAACAGATATCTGAAGATTTTGTACAACAATCATTTCCACATAAATTCAGCATTATTTTGCAAGAAAAGACAGGGGAGCGATCACAGCGTGAAAGCAGCACGTCTGAGTCTGACTCTTTGACTCTGATTCTCTGCACCCAAAGCAATCAAAGGGAATAATGTAATTATTAACCACCAGATGACAAAGTAAAACATCTTAAATTATTCTAAAATCACTTTTAAGGAGAAACGAGGCAGTTTTAAGCAGAAACTAGACAATAATTAGCGAAATTGCTGCTGACGCTCAGAAATGATGCATGCGCAGTGAAGGCGGTGCGGGCATTTTTAGGGGGGACCCGTTCGGTCAGCGACACTGTAAGTGTGTGGACATACTATGTGGAGGTCAACAACCCAGAAGTCAAAACTCAAGGCCCCGTCACACATAGCAAGAATGTGGAGGAACCATTCCGACACGGCAAATATTGCCATAATCTGACGCAGTTGGGAGGAAAAGAGGCGTGGCCAGCCATGGTCCGAACACATCCGGACTGCCTGGTGCACACCTGCAAGATGCAGCCCAAACATATTTCAGACAACAGTCAGATGACACAGACTGCTGTCAGACGACACCAACACTGGAGCTGTCACTCACTCACGCAATCAAATCTCCGCTCATCCTCACATTCCCAGCGCTAAACTGACCTCTCATCAGTGTGCACATGTGCACGTGCATAGAACAGGTGATCTGAGTGTGTTCACAATGGCTGAACGAGCCGCGTGTGCCTGAGTGTGTAGAACAGGTGATCAAAGCTGTGTGCGAGTGTGTGGCCGAAATGTTCACTCAGCTGCGTGTATGTATTCATAAATGCTGTACACATACATGTTCTCATGCACAGGAGCTGTCCATCCAGATAGAGCGCAACAGCTGTCAGTGATTGCCTGCTGTTAGTGAAAAAATCCCTTTAGGTGTTTGATCTGTATATACTTGCATTGCTAGATTTTATTTGTCCGGGTAGCCTCTGTAACTGCTGTTGAACTGTGCTGGCAGTGCGCCAACTTCCCACATATGCACAACTTTCAGATGCAGCCAGTGGACTTTCTTTTTTTTAACTCTTTTTTTGTTGTCATTTCACTTGATACACATCTTAACACAACTGCAGTTGGATTATCGGTGCGGGATGGCACTTCACACGGGATTTATTTAAACCAGAGGTGGATTATGCTTTTGTCAGCTGATCAACGTTGCCAGCACACAGCGCAGCCGGGTGAAAGGGACTTGACCAGCTGTCTGCGTTGCGCTGTGGAACGCGAGGTACCGGATTGTTTCAAATGCTGTTTTGATGCCGTCAAAATAAGTAAATTGTGGATGGTCGTCAGATTATACATGGACCACCTTCGAATAGGTGTCCCATTTCAATGGCGCCTGGAGAGTTTTAAACATGTGCGTCACATTCGGGGTCGCCGGCCGCTTTTGACCAACGGTGTCAACTTCCGCAGATGGCTGTCAGAATGTTGTGGAACTGAAATCCCACACTTTTCGGATGTGCGCCAATTCATAAGTCCGATGCCCCTCTGTGTGATTCTGGCTATGTGGGATGGGGGCATAACACAGGAGAAATGTCAAAAATAACAATGCAATTGAAAACATCAGAAAATAACCCAGAGGGAAAATGATTAGAAATAACTGAGTGACTATAACATTAGACAAAAACAGAACTAGAAGGAAAACATGACATATGACAACAGGAACTGAAGCTAAGTTGTAGGACACATATTGAGCATGCAGGTGAAGTTCATGTACAATTGTGCTCACATGTTTACATACCCTGGTAGAATATTAGATCTTTTTTTTTTTTTTTTTGGCCATTTTTCAGAGAATATGAATGATAACACAAAAAGCCATTTACTGTCAAACAACAATGTTTATTCTTTTAAATCATAATAACAACAGAAATGACCCTGATCAAAAGTTTACATACCCCTGTTCTTAATACAGTGTGTTGCCCCCTTTAACATCAACGACAGCTTGGAGTCTTTTGTGGTAGTTGTGGACAAGGCTCTCTGATGGTAAAGCTGCCACTGAATATGTTTTGGCCTTTATTTACATCAATTACAAAGAAATACACACAGTATGGCACTCTATGGTAAATATGCATGGAGTAGACAGTTCTCAAAAACTGAGTGACTGCAAGAAGGAGAAGAGTGAGGAAAGCCACCAAGATGCCCAGACAACCCAGAATAAGTTAAAGGCTTCTGTGGCTGTGATTGGAGAAATTGTGCACAGTGCAAATTTTGTATTTTGCATCACCACTCTTAGATTCATGGTGGAGTAGAGCAGAGAAGGACATACATTCACTAAAACAGATCAAATCTACACTTGCATCTCAGATACCTTCTAGCAATCTATATCTAAACCTTCAGGTCTTCTTTTTGTGTTAGAAGAATGAGCACCATCAATAATCTCGTTCAAATCATTGTCTGTCACCAAAACAAACCCCACCATGTTTGTTTTTAAACTAAGCACCATCACCATGTCAAAGGTTGCTCGAGTGCTAGAGTGAGTGCTAGCATGAGCACACAGTCCATCAACGTTTGATTGCAGCATACACGCAAACACAATACACTGTGTTGTTATATTAAGGTGGTCGTGGCGTGCAATGGTGCAAAATGCATGGAACCAAAATTGCACGGTAAATGGAACAAAATTGCAAATGGGACAAATGATCAATATCATGTGACATACAAACCACCAATCAAATGACAGGATTTATTTAGGTGTTAAATAAAATAAAATTAGACACTCATTGAAAGACACAAACCTTCACTGCATCAACTCGGGGAGCTTTGGTGAAGGCTGTCTGTTGGAGCATGCTGATGCATTTCACATATGGCCTTATTTACATCTGGTATTATAAGGTATCCAGATTGTATCGAGTTATGATAACTTGACTATATTTACACCTGGAATTAACATCTCCATTGATCACATTCAAATGTGTGTTTTTGCCGTTTGTGCTGCTGTAGCTCATCTGCATTGAGGTTTGTCCTGTTGTGTTCACAGGTGCTCTTCTACATACCTTTAAACAAGTGGTTGAGTTATTGTGGCCTTTCTGTCAGCTCAAACCAGTCTTGTAATTCTTCTCTGACCTCTGCCATCAAAAAGGCATTTTAACCTGAAGAACAGCCACTCACTGGATGGTTCTTCAATTTCAGACTCTTCTCTGTAGACTCTCCACATGGTTGTGTGTCAGAATTCCATTAGATTAGCAGTTTTCAAATACTCACACCAGCCAGCCCGGCAGCAACAACCACATCACATTCAAAGTCGCTTAAACTACCTTTCTTTGTCATTCTGATGCTCGGTTTGAACATTAAATGGTAAATGGACTGCATTTCTATTGCTCTTTTTGGTGAATGCCTCACATTCACACATCCACACACACACACACACACACACACACACACACACTGATGTCAGTGTGCCCTGTAATGCTCTCAAATGCACTCTGGAAGCAACCTAGGGATTAAGGACTTTGCCCAAGGGACCTGTTTGACAGGGTGTCAAACTTTGGCATCCCTTCTTGGTGAAAATCTGTTTTCACTGCTCTGACTAGTGTCCATAAAGTAGCAGTGGTGCCTAAGTGTGATTTGGTGTCGTGGTGACTTGTTTCTAAAGTGATAATTGCATTAAAGATATAGTGCCACCCAAATTTCACTAAACTTACAAAATTTAGTTTCTACTGAAATCCAAGTATTATAATGTAGGTTTATTTTAGAAACATCTTGTAAAATTGCAGCTCATTTTAATGAAGAAAACATATTTATCAGGGGGAAATTCCATAACGAATGTTTTCTTTTGTTTTTAACACTGTTTGCAGGATGACGTGCGTGTGCGAATGCATGAGCTTTTAAAAAAATAACGTGGGTGATGCACATCCATGAGATGTCATGTAAATCACTTCAAGCATGTTATTTAGTTACAGGAACAGCTTTTTTAGTTTTAGAAGTGATTCTTTCTTGCTAGCTTTCACATAATATGAGAGAAGCATGTTACACAGAAATGCCACAGTTTTAGTGTGTTTTCCACCATGCTGGATTAGCAGCAAAAGAGAGACCAGCTAGTGATGTCATGGTGCCTCTCAATTCTGATTGGCTGTCACCATAGTTCAAGTCCGTCTGTTCTTTTGAAAAGTTACCCTTCAGGGGAACCTTTAATTAATTTTTTCTACAAAATGTGAATTTTGACATTTAAGAATCCACCTGTTTATAGGCTAATAAGTAAAATTATAGTGGTGCCAATGAAAATTCTCTTAATGGCTTAAATCTGAAGAGGCTTAGTGGTCCTATACCTTTAATTTTGAAGAAGTTGCACTAAAATCACAGTCTGGGTGTAGGCTAAAACAGCTGCACATACATGTTGTGAATGCAGATCTGGATTAAAAAAAAATAAATTCCTCAAAAATTAAAGGCGCTGAGAATCTTAGATCAGCTTTGATTCAATTATTATTCAATTAATATTTAATTTTCACAATTTTGACAAAGGCTTTTATTAATATTATTATTCATTGCTACTGTTTATGCAATTTAATTTTGTTTTCATTCAGGACCACAGGCAAAAGTTCCTTGTTTTCATTACTCATTAATTTCTTTTTAAAAATGGAAAGCAAAGTGGCATGTGTCTTTTTTTATTGATCTGAAAATTGTGCAATTAGTGGCTTACACACTGTATCTAATCTGAACCATGGATTTTGTGATCCATGATACACCTATAAAGTAGCCATATTCTTAAGAGGTCATCAATAAAGACATATAATAGAGAAAATCAATCAATCAATCAATCAATCAATCAATCAATCACGTGTTTTACAGCATGCAGAAGGTGTCCAAAGTGCTTTACAGTAAAATCAAAGATTTACAAAAATAAAACACATATAATAAAGTTAAAACAGCACATGAAAACAAAACATGTCACAACACCATTAGGTATAAAAACCAGTTTAAATAATTAAGTCTTTAGCTTTGATTTAAAAAGTGCTTAGTCAGTAACAGGGCTGGATCCAGAGTGAAAATCTGACAGATGCATTTTTGCCCAATGATAAAATAAAAATCGTACGTGTCTTGTTATTCAATAATCTTCATTCTTTTATTCGTGTGCAACATACACTGTCACACTTCTTTTAATATATTTATTATACTTCATGGATCATAGTGAACACTTATTTGTATAAATATGATGACCTAAAAAAACACTATAACAAAAATTGACTGTAAACAGGATCAAATTTATTGCCAAAATCTTTCAATTATACCTGAATCTATATATGATTTTTTTTCAATTGATAATCAATAAAAATATGACTGCATATATTCTTAATAATAATATATTGAGATACAAACAGTTCACAGAAGACATTTTCCATTGATACCAATCAAAATTGGAAACAGTCCAGCAGGTAACAATATTCATCATGTCCATGACTAAATATACTAAAACAAATACATCACACAATTGTGATGTATTTGTTTTAGTATATTTAGATTGTGTTGTGATTTGGCACTTTATAAGCAGATTAAATTGAAATTGAATTGAAACTGAACATTTTATTGAGTCTTAAAGTAAATAAATATGAAATTGTCACTGATCCTTAAACTTTGGACATAATAAACTCTACATGGTGGATCCTGGATCTCTGGACATAAATAGGAATAAACAAAATCTGTAGTGTTTGTCAAAAGCATTTCCTTTTCAGACATTATTGGCATAAATGTCTTACAGCTACTGTGCTTCACTTCAGGATGTAATTTGTAAAGAAATACAGCACGTTTCATTTTTGGAGGAAAAAACGTTTTAGTCGATTCTAGTTTCTTGTCTGTATTACAACGTTTGTAAGAGGTGTCATTTTATTTAAAGCGGAAATTCGTTTTGAAATTATTCTGACTGGACTCTGTCTCGGCAGAGAGCCGCGCAGTGTTTCAAGCTGTGACAACGGAACGGAGGACAATTCTCGTTTCTTAACAGCAACAAGACAAGAGTCCCAGTTAGTGACTTTAATACACATAAAAGTGACTCATGATATTTTAATGGCTTTGCGAGGGGTTAAGAAGCGGATTTACCGCTTCTGAAGAGCAGCGAATCAAAGAGCCATGAGTCATTGAATCGAAGCATTGCTTCAATGGTTCACGGCTTCAAAGTGGAGTCGCACTGCAGAAACGGTTGATTACAGACCCGCTGCAGACCAAACCCTGAATATCCGAGTTTATTTGTACATCCATATGACTCTGAAACTCTGTAAAAATCTGTATAATTTACGGACTATAGGTTGACATGAAAACCAAAGCTGTGTTCACCGCGGGGACACGTTCAGCACTATTCTGGATTATTCAAGATTTTTTTTTAACCGCTGACGAACGATGCGTAAAAAAATTGCAACTGCATCGGTCCAAACCAGTCTGGATCCGGGCCTGCGTAATAGCGTGTAAATCAAGAGGTAGCTTGTTCCACAGTCTGGGGCCAGCTACCACAAAAGGACCATTACCCCAGAGTTTATATTTTGACCTCAAAACATCCAAGTAAAGCTGACCAGACGCCTGTAATGTCCTACTGTAAGTGCAGAGAGTTTAAATTTCATATAGGTAAGCGGGTGCAAGGCCATTAATAGCCTTAAAAACAAACATTAAAATCTTCAAATAATTCTAAAACAAACTGGAAGCCAGTGGAGTGAGTACAGTACAGGCGTAATATGCTCACGTCTGGAAGTGTTCCTTAAAAGACGAACACTTTTACAAAAGACAAAAGAAAAGATGAACATTTTTTCACATATATCATGTATAAAGATGTGAATGCATCTTTCTATGTGATAAATGTCATATTTGAAAACATTCTCACCTGTGTTTGTAGTGTACATGTTTAGCTTTAACTCTGGGGGTTTAACAAAGCCTTAACAATAACCATTTAGGAATTACAGCCATATTTCACACAGTCTGTCCATTTTAAGAGGGCATAAGTAATTGGACAAACTCATTTTTTAAAGATGAAATCATCAGTTTTACAACCAGTTTAAATAAGTCAGGGGGTGGATACATGAACATTTCCAAGTCACTGAATATGTCTTAGACTTCATATCCATCAATCATTAAGAAATACAAACACTGTAGTACTCCATGGTAAATCTGTCTGGAGGAGGCAGCTCATAAAAACTGACTGAACAAACAAGAAGGAGACGAGTGGAGAAAGCCACCAAGACTACTCAGAAGGAGGCATACACTTTAGTTGCTGTGACTGAAGAAATTGTGCATTAGTTCAACTTTTACTTGCAGCACCACCAGTCACAACTTAACGGTGAAGCAGAGCAGAGAAGGACTTTCTTAAAAAGAAAATGTGAAATCTCAGTTATAGTTTGCTAGAAGGCACATGCGAGACTCAAGCCTAGATATGATCTGTTTACTCATAAGTAATATCTTCTCTGTGCCACACTACTGCTTCATAATGGGGTGGCACTCAGTAATTGATGCAAATGCCCAAAACATATTCAGTGAATTGGAGATGTTCTTTTGTCCATCCCCTGAGTTGTCGAAAGAAAACTGCTTGTAAAAGTGGTGATTTTCAAGAACAATAATTATTATATTTCATTTATTTGAACAGTTGTGCACTGAACAGCACCCCATCCAGGACCAAAGGTGGTTCTGTGGTGTTGTGGCTCCCAGACTTGACTTGACTGAATGAACTGATTCGGCGCACAGAATATCAACACAGACAATAACAAACTCATAAAAAGAACAATGTACAATGAACCTGTGTGGCCCAAATGATGGTTTTCATTCCTGAATGCTGAACGCAATATGAATTAAAGCTGAAGGTCCACACTAAAACACATGTTGATTGTTTCAACTCCATTGTGGTGTTCTACAGATCAAAACTAAGTTTTAAAAATTGCATCAATGTGTGGCCCTGCGAGAGACTGGCGTCCTTGACCATGGTGTACCCCAACCCCGCCTCTCGCCCTATGACTGCTGCATCTGTAAGTTTATATTTTTAGCAGCATTGACTTGTTTACAACACCTGTTTCTTGTTTGTCACATTCGGAATTTTCTGGGACTGCATTTGCCCAGATTTGAAACCAAAAATAGTTGCCTCTAGGGACTAGTGTCTACACATAAGTATCAGTGGACCATATGCTAATTTACTAAATTCTGAAAGTTAGAAAAGGAAATCAGAAAAGCTATCTGGGACCTCAGAAAGCCCATCTGCAATTATTGCTTGATCTCCAAAATCAGTCTATGCAAGCGAAATTATGTTCAGTATGAGTGTTGTCATTAGTGCCACTTCGAAAATTAAATTCATGATAAGTAATTTATCCTAAACTTATAATGTGTTGTTTTTTCAAACTTATGCAAAAACAAATCTTGAGAAAAAATACTGTATGCGATAGTTAATAATTATTAAGAGCCTGTTCTTTCATATTTATGAATACATTTTACCACATTGCAGTTGCTTTTTTAATGAGAACTCAACCTATCATTCTTTTTGAGTTCTACACATGTGGTGATACCTTATTTACACCAGGATGTTAATAAAATCAATGCTGGCTAATGGTCTCCACTTTATGGTCTTCTCAAAACATTAATATTACTGTTCTGGATGCTCAGAATGCATCTGAGCTTATCTAGAAACCGTTGGCTTCTGGAGGCCTAAAGCGGCCCCCAGACCCCCGGCCTATGGGCTACGGCCCTGCGGGCCTCGCACTTTGTCCCCCAATTTCTAGTTCTAAATTGCACCCTTGCTATTATTACTTCCTGCCTCTACCTTATTTTATTTAACCAACACAAAATTTAATGTTTACTGTTCCAGGTTAGATGGAAATTTTAGTTGGTTGGTTCACTATTGGAGCAGCAGGAATGAAAAAGAAGCTGAGTGGGGTCTCGGGGAGAAGCTGGGGGGGGTGAGGAGTGACAGGTGGAGGGAAGCTGAGACCAATGCCACCCAGGGGGGAGATGAACTTGAGACGTGTCCCTCATCGTCCTGTGAAGGTGGAGGTCAGCAGACAGCCACGCTGAGCGGCAGAGATGCTCCAATCAGCAAAGAGGACGGACCCTTCTTCCCCAGAAGAAGTGAAGCCGCCGGCGGGCCGGGTCAGTCACAATTAGGACTCATAAAATATAATCAAACCCTCAAAAGCTCGGCTCAGATACTCGGGTGGTCAGAGTGGAACAGAGCCCATCTTTGTACTGCCGGAGCTTTTAGTCATGCGTAAAACAGACACACCTTGTTCCAGCGACTGACATGTATCTCTCGGTGAGAGCAGCTCGTCTCCCGCAACGGCGGAAAAGTTAATGGCCTCACCTGCTTTCAGACTCAATCACTGAGAGAAGCTATGTCTTAGAAACACGTGGATTTCAAGATAATCTCTCGAAGACATCAGAAATGCGCTGATAACCGTCTGCAAGCCCGGACTCTGTTTGTTATTCCGCCAGCGTGTGCACAGAAGGCAGGTTTATTGTTTGTTTTTGAAATCCGGTAATTAAGCCAGCTGTAAATTTGTATTTCTGTTGTCTGAGGCCTCAGGGCAGGATTAACAGCATTTAGCATTGTCGAATGTGCCCCGCCCCGCTTAAACGAGTGAGATTAAATTAAAAAAACAGCGACAAGCAAAGATCAGCTTGTGTCCTGGTAATAAAATGCTGTTTGACATATTTATTACGTCATTATTCACTAAGGAATCTGTCATTAGTTGGTCATTCACGCAGGTGTACGTGTGAGTTTCAGAAAACAAGGCTGCCGTACGCACAACGTGTCCATTTTATTGACTTTACTCACTTCTGGCATCAAACTATTCTGATGTGGGAGTGACTAAGGGAAAATTTGCCATTTCCTGCACTTCAAAGCACACACCTGAAATAAATCTCATATAGGTAAGTGAAACAATTACAGCTGCACCTGCGTTTGGATTGCAGTGTCAACATCGTAGTGACGCATTACGCCATAAGGCATTTGGAATTGCCACTGGTTTTTGACACTCATTATCACAGCATTACAAGAACACGTCAAGCATGAACATTTTTCCCATTTCTGCAGTACAACTGGAACAAAGACTTACATTATAGCCCAGGAATCCTTAGACGCTCACAAGGGCCTTATTTGCCTTCAGCTGCACCCGTGGGTGACATCTCAACTTGCTGGCTTATTACACCTGCCCGTCAAAGCGTCGCTCCCAGCCTCTTTCTCAGTAACAAACGTGATACGAGCTGTCACTGGGAAATGACTCGCTGCACAGACTTGCTAACCGAAAGGAAGTTTTCAGCACTTTTGAAAGAAGATCAAGACGATAAGCCAGATTTGAGCAGGTAATAAGTCATTCATCAGTTAACTCACTTTGACGTGCTGATGTCCGCGCTGATAGCATCAGCTACAAATTATACGCTATGAAAAGATCATCTTAACAGCTTCAGTGATGTGACAGTAAGTGGTTGTGACTGATGTATGTGGCTGAACCTCAGCCTACACCCAGTCACACGTTACATATTTTCGTTTCAGTGGCAGTCTTTAGCAGACATGTGATGACTATGTTCTTCCAACAATGTTACTCCATATTCAAAACTCCCAAAAGAGAAAAAAATGTCATTCTGACATTCACTGTTTTCCATTTTCCCCAGTTGTAAGATGAATACTTTTCAAAGTCAAGCAATTTAAATCCATAATCTATAAATTCACAATTTCTTCCAAATAAATTTAAATTTCAGCTGAATAGCTCCACATACTTAGTAAATAAATATAAAAACATCTACCAGAGAACGGGTGTTTTCAGTCAAATGTGTTTTGAATATACAGAGCATCCGGAAAGTATTTACAGCTCTTCACTTTTTCCCCATTTTGTAATGTTACAGGTTTATTCCAAAATTCTACTTACAGCACCCCATGATGACCAGGTGGGCTGCCATGTGCCTTTTACTAAGGAGTGGCTTCCATCTGGCCACTCTACCATACAGGTCTGATTGGTGGATTGCTACAGAGATGGTTGTCCTTCTGGAAAATGCTCCTCTCTTCATAGAGGAATGCCGGCGCTCTGACACAGTGACCATCAGGTTCTTGGTCACCTCCCTGACTAAGGCCCTTCTCCCTGATTGCTCAGTTTAGACTGGCGGCCAGCTCTAGGAAGAGTCTTGGTTGATATGAACATCTTTATGGATGATGGAGGTCACTGTGCTCACTGGGACCTTTAAAGCAGCACAAATGTTTCTGTACCTTCCCAAGATTTGTGCCTTGGGACAATCCTGTCTCAGAGGTCTACAGACAATTCCTTTGACTTCATGCTTGGTTTGTGCTCTGACATACACTGTCAACTGTGGGACCTTATACAGCGCCCTCCAAAAGTCTTGGAACACTTGGTATTTCACATATTTGAATTTGTTTATGCCATTTCAAATACAAAAAAATACAAAAAAAAATATCTAAAATTATGGTCCTTAAAATCAAACTCAAAGCAAATCTCTACAACTTGATATAAATTAATTAAAAATGTAAAAGCCAAGATGGGTTGCATAAGTAATGGAACACTTTGGTATAATACCTATAAATAATCAGTTTAATTGCCAGTTTTCTTCAGACAAGTCAGGGGATGGATACATGAACATTTCCAAGTCACTGAATATGTCTTGAACTTTATTTCCATCAGTTATGAAGAAATACAAACAGTATGGTACTCTATGGTAAATCTGTGTGGAGTAGATAGTTCTAAAAAACTGAGTAAATGCGTAAGAAGGAGAAGAGTGAGGAAAGCCACCAAGACACCCAGACAACCCAGAAGAGGTTACAGGCTTCTGTGGCTGTGATTGAAGAAATTGTGCACAGTGCATGTTTTGCATTTTGTATCAGCACTTATACAGCATCATGATGAAGTGGTACAGAGGAGGATTTTCTTTCACCAAAACATCAAATCTAGGCTTACATCTCAGATGTACCTTCTGGCAAATTGTACCTGAACTTTCAGGTCTTCTTTTTAAGAAAATCCTCCTGTACAGTCTATAGCTTCTATATATGAAGAGTTCAGATGCAAAACCCAGTAAGTATTTTTTATTTTATTGATTGATTGATTGATTGATTGATTGATTGATTGATTGATTGATTGATTGATTGATTGATTGATTGATTGATTGATTGATTGATTGATTGAATGGAGAAAAATGCAGTTGAAAATGGAGATTTAAAGGAAACCATATTGGGAAATGCTCAGACTTTCATCAATAAAATGAAAACAGTTTGTTCAAATTATTTCATATTTTGCACACTGATGGTTCCCTTGACAACCAAGTACATGTTGGCCTGAACTAAAAATTTATGGTTTTGGAGATACTGTGTTTTGCATCTGAACTCTTCATATGATATTTATATTTATGTTTTTACCCCTGTTTGTTTGTCTCTATGTGAACAGCCTGTAACCCACAATTTTTCATATATCATTATGAAGTTTTTACTGAATGATTCAATTTTCAAGGTCATAGGTCAAAGTCGGGAAAAATCTTGGAAAATTGGAAAAACTTTAACATTTACAATTTGAATTTAATGTTGAAAAGCCCATTTGGTGTACATTTTGCATTATATCTCAATCAAAAGTGCCTCAATCACTCTCATTGGTGACAACGAGGTGTAAACTGGCAACTCTCGGTGAGCAGACTAAGTTTGATCTGCATCTGATTTGTACTGCGGATTTAGCAGATATTTGATTTTAGCATTGAAAAATGATGAAAAGCCACTTGACCTTGAAAAGTTTTTTCCAAGGTAAAAATTTGTGGAATTGAAACTAGTGTTGGCGGGTTTGCACTCTACGAGTGTGGGGCTCTGGTTAAAGGTACAGCTGTTGGCTAATATTAAACACTAACTAATTTGAAGTTATATATCACTTTTCTCTTAGTCACATGACTTTGACCTTGGGTGAACTTGAAGGTTTGAAATCTAGGTCATAACTGTTTTACTCAAACTGTGTGGCAACTATATGGATTAAATATGGTGAAGAGTTGTCTGTTACTGAAAGGTAAAACGGTTGAATTTTAGATAGAATAGATCAAAGGTCACGGCCACATTGTGAGCTCACAGAGTCACTGATATGTCATTTGCACGGCCATTAATTGCCACTAATTGGCACAGCGTCTGAGTGCACCTTCTTGTTTATCCACTGATGCTTAAACAACATTGTGATTATGGCGGCGGACAAACTGAAGGCTCGATGGACACTTTAGGGTGGGATAAACCCCTCAGGTGCAAACACTTTGGGTTGAGCGTTTTACCATCTCTGAGCGCTTTTACAGCAGAATGTTCTCGAGTTGGAGACTTTTCACCAGGCTACAGCTGATTTTATCAACAAATCATGCACAGATTTCAGTCCCCCTCTTCTGTAGACAAACACAGTGCTTGTGGGAACATTACAATACCTCGAGTAAAATAACATCTGTGGAAACACATATTTCCCCCAACAGATCTAAATGAACGCTTGCATCTGGGGGTATTTATGCAGATCAGCATGTTGAACTGAGCATCGCATTTTTTTCTCTTCTGAAGATTTGCCAAAACAGTTAAAATTATCTCTGCTTCTCAATGGTAAAGAATCCTTCTTTTTTCTTTCATTTTTAAGTATGAACCATATGTTGCAATACATGATGAAACATGCATCATCCGGACACCCTGAGGGTGGAGGTAGTGGCTGAAAAGTCCAACTTCAAGAAGGCGTACAAAGGCTATAGGCCTGAGCTGCTAAACTGGTTTTTACACACAGTGTGTCTATTGTTTCAACCACCACACCAATGGCTACAAATCAGCAAACATCTTTAAAAAAGCGAAAAAAACAAAACAAAAAAAAAAACAGGATTTTCTTGAAAAGAGCATACAAGTTTTCCGCTACAGTTTGCCAGAAGGCACATGGGAGATGGAAGCCCACATGTAATCTGATTAATCTGTGTTTAATCTGCTTTTTTTTTTTTTTTTTTTTTTTGCCAGTTGTACTTCATATCTGTTTGTGCATTCTACATTTTCTATTATTATTTCTAGCCTTTGGAAAAGCCGAGGCATTTACCCTGTAAAAGAGTATTTTTTTTAACACAATAACTCAAAAACAATAAATACTTTCATCTCATAACTCTCTTAAAAAGCCAAATAATGAGGATGAAGTAATTAGACATTGGTTTAATGCACCAGATTAACCAAAAAAAAAAAATCAAGTTTGTTTTTTTAAATGAGAGTACTTCAAAAAGTTCTCAGCCTCAACCAGAAAATGTCAAAGGAGAAAGATTGTAGATTGAAGTCTGAAGGACCACGATAATAGGGAGGGGTGTTATTTCCAAAAATTTGGAAATCTCTAAATGTTTGCATGGAATATGGAAATATACACAGAATAAACCATAGCAGGATAAATTTTGGGTCATTTGGTTCCAAAAGCCCATATGGACGGAGCGTTTGACAATTTCAAGTAACGCGTGTGTCGTACATGTGCGCTGTTGACGTAGAAAATCACTCTGTTGCTTATAATTAGTTAATTGTGGCCATGTTATTCTTTACATGTGATGATGATTGTTACTGTAGAAGTTGAACATAAACTTGGGGTCAAGCAACATTTGGAGCCAAATTTCAAGTCTCTAGGTGCAGCGGTTCTCAAGATATGACATTTTCGTTGATATTTTTGCCGATTTTTGAACCCGATATCTTCACTGGGTTCGTCCATATGGGTTTTTGGAACCAAATGACCCAAAATTTATCCTGCTATGGTTTATTCCGTGTATATTTCCATATTCCATGCAAACATTTAGAGATTTCCAAATTTTTTTGAAATAACACCCCTCCCCATGATAAGTCTACGTAACCAGGCCCACAGCAGCCGCCCCGTGACAGCCACAGATGCACAGCTTCAAGTGTGGCTGGACGGACTGATCCGTGTTAATCACGTCAAGCACATCAAGACATCATGGAGATGGCCGGGATTTCAAAGAGTGGATCAGTTATGTTGTCCTTTAGAAAAGTGTGTGCACGTTGGAGTCCCATGGATGTTGACTCTTGAAACAAAACAGAACCAGAAGTAAGTTTGTCAGGTTTTCTGACTCCACAAGTACAGGAAAGTGATACTTCAAGTGGCAGTCACTGGCGTACCAACACAAGGATTCAACTTACCCGAAAAAAAATCAGTTGTCCCTTCAGCGGGAAAGTCTTGATGACCATTTTTTTAGGACTGTGATGGTGTAGTCTTCACAGAAATTTTGGAACCGGTCAACTCCTTCTGATTTGTGGACAATTTTGAAAAGCTGCGCGCATGTTTGAAGCAGGTTCGTCTGAGAAAAGATGAAAATGCTCATCCACACACAAGTCAACAAGCACAGGATGCATTGCAGCTGCTCATATTTTACAAGATCTTAGGACACTGGCCAAACAGTCCAAATATTGTGCCCTCCAACTTTTTACTTTTTTCCAAGCTGAAAGAACACCTTGAAGGGACACGGTCACACTAATGATGCAGGGGTGAAAGCAGCTGTGGGTCACTGGTGTCAAGAAAAGACTATTTCTTTCCACTGGGATGCAAAAACTTGTCCAGAGTTGGTGTAAGTGTGTGTAAAGGGAATGTGCCTTCATGAACAAGTACTGACATTACCTGATAGAAAACATTACAAGCTTTATGAAGTTACGAGGTCTGTCAAAGTATAGGTCCTTTTTATTTTTTCAAAAACTATATGGATTTCATTCATATGTTTTTACGTCAGACATGCTTGAACCCTCGTGCGCATGCGTGAGTTTTTCCACGCCTGTCGGTGACGTCATTCGCCTGTGAGCACTCCTTGTGGGAGGAGTCATCCAGCCCCTCGTCGGAATTCCTTTGTCTGAGAAGTTGCTGAGAGACTGGTGCTTTGTTTGATCAAAAATTTTTCTAAACCTGTGAGACACATCGAAATGGACACGGTTCGAAAAATTAAGCTGGTTTTCAGTGAAAATTTTAACGGCTGATGAGAGATTTTGAGATGATACTGTCGCTTTAAGGACTTCCCACGGTGCGAGATGTCGTGCAGCGCTCTCAGGCGCCGTTGTCAGCCTGTTTCAAGCTGAAAACCTCCACATTTCAGGCTGTATTGATCCAGGACGTCGTGAGAGAACAGAGAAGTTTCAGAAGAAGTCGGTTTCAGCATTTTATCCGGATATTCCACTGTTAAAGGAGATTTTTTTTAATGAAAGACGTGCGGACGGATTGCAGCGTCGGCTCGCAGCCGCCGCGACGCTCCGCCACAGGAAAAACACCTCTGTTGGAAGCCTTAAGGGCAAGTTGGAACATGTCCAGCTGTTAAACAATTTCTCATATACTCACTCCACTGAAAGCCATCAAAAGCCGCCTGGATTTTACAAATGGTTATCAACACGGAGGTGTTTTTCCTGTGCCGCCGCACCGCGTCGGCTGCGTCCCGACGCGCGGACCCGTCCGCACGTCTTTCATTAAAAAAATCTCCTTTAACAGTGGAATATCCAGATAAAATGCTGAAACCGACTTCTTCTGAAACGTCTCTGTTCTCTCATGACGTCCTGGATCAATAGAGCCTGAAATATGGAGGTTTTCAGCTTGAAACAGGCTGACGACGGTGCCTGAGAGCGCTGCACGACGTCTCGCACCGTGGGAAGTCCTTAAAGCGACAGTATCACCTCAAAATCTCTCATCAGCCGTTAAAATTTTCACTGAAAACCAGCTTAATTTTTCGAACCGTGTCCACTTCGATGTGTCTCACAGGTTTAGAAAACATTTTGATCAAACAAAGCGCCAGTCTCTCAGCAACTTTTCAGACAAAGGAATTCCGACGAGGGGCTGGACGACTCCTCTCACAAGGAGTGCTCACAGGCGAATGACGTCACCGACAGGCGAGAAAAACTCACGCATGTGCGTGAGGGTTCAAGCATGTCTGACGTAAAAACATATGAATGAAATCCATATAGTTTTTGAAAAAAATAAAAAGGACCTATACTTTATTGACAGCCCTCGTATGTGAGTCATGTGAGTATCTTGCTTGTTATTGAAATTATTGCATAGAAGGCAGAACTTTTCAGCCACCCTTCCCAATAAAGGACACCTCAAATTTGTACATTTTGAAAGGTTTTCATTGCATTACAACTGAAGTACTATTATAATGTTTTTATATACTAGTCAATATTAATTTATTCAGAACAGGAGCCAGTCTTGCAAATTTACCAGTAGCTGTTCCAATTATGAGCAAATAGATATTTTCATCAAACTATGTATGAGCACCATAGTACAAATATGAAAAAGACTTTTGTAATATTTCCCTGTATACTGTACTGCCTCAGCATGCCTGCAAAGGTACAGCGTGTGCTGGAGGAAAAGTTGGTTTTTGCTCATACCATCGCTCTGCCGTAAGCTATTTTCTGCTCCACTGCAAATCCTAATTGATCAAACTCAATCTTAGCTTTACATTACATGGGCAGATGATATCATTTGATAGCGATATTTTGCGCCGCTCTCGCAAGGTAATGTTGTTTTGCCGGCTTTATACCAACACGGTGTCTAGACAAAGGCATATGTACACAGAAATGGAGTGTATAAATGTTTAGACAATCACTATTTTAATTGAAAATGTTTCAGGTTGACTTAGCTTTGCCACTCACTGCTGAATTGTTGAAGTGTACTGCCTCATCCTCAAACAGGAACACATGCTTTAAAAGCAATAACAGTGTATTATATAGTTAAAAAATCCAGTTCTGCAGTCAAGCTTAACTTTACTCAGTGTTTCTAATAAATTCGAGTGTAATGATTTCAATTTATTTGTTAAGTTAACATGGAAACAATTTTGTATATTAAAAAAAAGTAATCTCAGATTGCAGCCAGTCTGCTACTTGATCCTGTCAGATCTCAGAACTGAAGTCGAGACCAATGAGTTCTTGAATGAGAGACTGCTTGGGAAAACCAGGGACTGTGTGTTTCTCCATTTAGAAGTAAAATTGCTTCAGCAAGAGCATCCGGCCTAAAACCTGTGCCAAATCCCAATACAAATCTGTGTTGGATCCACTGTGGTAACCATGAATAAACGGGAACAACTGAAAACCAAAGAAAAACGAAATAATCTCACATTCTTATGCATACGCAGTAGTAGCCAGTAAACCAGTATTGATCAGTATGTCTGGTATTTGTATGTGTGTAATAATATTTATATTTGACAACTGTTTTTTTTTTTTTTCACTTTCACTTTTGATACTGCATGTGCTTCTTACCCTGTGTGCTGCTATATAATGCTGCTGGAACCTCAGTTTCCCTGAGGGAGTCTTCCTAAGGGATCAATAAATTTCTATCTAATCTAATCTAATATGTTATTAAATAGTCTACAATGCTTCAATCCTTTCATGAAAACATTCCCGTCACTGAGTTGAGATCATGTGATGGCTGTGTATTTTCTTGTTGATCACGCTATGCAGTTTATCACAAAGAAAGACATCTTGAAAAGCTATTTCAAGAATAAAATTGTAATATTTTGTGAAAAGGATCATACACGTATTATAACAGACTTGAAATGTGGAGGAAAAAGCTATTTTATCATGAAAATAAAGTTGTTATTGATGCAACATAAAGTGAAGACATATTTTTTGATAACTTTTACTTTGATTTCATTGAAGAGTTAGATTCACTCTGCTTTTGTTTTCTATTTTAGGCCATATAATGTCACATGTGTGTGAGATAGATTTGGAGATGCAGTTGGGGAGGGGGGGCACTTTGTCATAAACAACACTGAGTAACAACTAAGCTGAAGGGACACTGTCACTTTGGAAGCTTACGTCACAGACGGTGATGGAAAATGGGCAGATCACTGAGGTGCAACAGGTTTGTAACTGTTAGAATGGCCAAAGCAGAAGGTCACCCCTCTGAGTCTGGTCTGCTTGAAGTTTCTTCCTCATTATCATCAGAGGGAGTTTTTTCTTACCACCGTCACCAGTGTGCTTGCTCTATGGGCTGGTGAAGTTAAGACCTTACTTGCATGAAGCACCTTGAGGCATCTTTGTTGTGATTTGGTGCTATATAAATGAAATAAATTGAAATTGAATTATGTGCTACCTGTACTAGTAGATTTGATGTGGATACATGACAGAGACAGAGAAGGATAGCAAAAAAGAAAGCAGCTGAGACAGCTCCCCATAATGGCCATAATACCCCATCATCATCATCATCATCATCATCATCTGGTGGCTGTGGCTGAGAGACAGCGCACAATGAAACACAAGTAATCACAATCACCCATTGCTACTCCTCAGGTAACTGACTTTCCCAGACCTGGTCTGGGAAAGTCAGTTACCTGTTCTTTCATGGTTTCCACAGTTTTAGGTTGGAGGCTATAGCTCATCTCTCGAACAGTAGCAGTGACCAGCAAATTGGGCTGACGTTGGCTTAGTGGTGGAATGTCATGTCCCCGTATATTTGCCTGGGTGTGGGATGTGAAGATTTGTATAGCAGCCATCTACGCGCTTGTGTAGTTGGCTATTAATTAACCAGGTTTATCAGACATACATCACTCATCACACTAATACAACCAGAAGCACCGGGAGAGCGCAAACCTCCACCAAGGCCATAGGGTCACTGAGGTCACATGGAATCCCCTTTGGCAAAGAGACTTATTCCACGTTGTTTCACGCATCTACTGTCATGTTTCACATTCAGTGGTTAAACCCTTAGATCTTCAGCAAATGTATTTATAAAAAGAAACTGCATGAACTACACAAGTTTTTTTTTATTTTCTAATAACAAGTTTATTGAATGAGGAGAACCAAATGCTAAATTATTGTTGGGTCGTAACTTAATTTTTGTTCAGCCTTTGTGACCTGTCTTCATGAAGTTAGATGCAAAAATGTTGAAATTGGCCCTATCCTGCAATGATAAAGAATCCTTAAAAAAATTACTGGATACAGATCATGTTCCAGATCATTACCAAAATTTAATGACTTCTAAGTTAGGCCAAGATGCACCCCTGGTAAAAATGTCATTGAAATCCGTTGAGTATTTTTTGAGTAATCCTGCTAACAAACCAACCAACAAACAAACAAACGGACGCGACCGAAAACATAACCTGCTTGGCGGAGGTAACAGTTTCAGGTGACCAGCAACCACAGTTGCAGCCAAGCAGGATATACCTGCTTTGGGAATCCATGTATGTAAAATGCATCTTGAGTTTTGTGCTCAACAGTTCTGTGCTTTTTGCTGGTCTAAGGAGCAAACGCTTTCAGGTGACAGATAATATCAACACACCACTTCTGCACCTGACCACATCAACACAAGGGCAAGTGCTATTGTGATTTAGGAGACATACACACTGGGCATAAAAATGACATCTACTTTGGGTGGAAACTAATGACACTAGTGTTGCCCTATTCACTGATTTGCATCAGGTGCAAGATAGTGACCTGAAAGAATAAAGATGAAAACAATATTTCTTGTTTTTTAAAAAGGACATTGATATATATATATATATATTGAAATGGATGCCTGTGACAGTGGTATGTTTACCACCTGTTACATCACCTTTCCTTCTAACAACACTCAATAAGCCTTTGGGAACTGAGGACACTAATCGTGAGTGTCATGACTGGGTATAAAAGGAGCATCCCCAAAAGTCTCAGCCATTCACAAGTAAAGATGGGGCTAGGATCACCACTTTGTGAACAACTGCATGAAAAAATAGTCCAACAGTTTAAGAACAGTGTTTCTCAATGTTTATTTGCAAGGAATTTAGGGATTCCATCATCTACAGTCCATAATATATTTACATTTTACACAACGTCCCAACTTCATTGGAATTGGGGTTGTATATATATATATACATAAGTACAGTGTGTGACAGTAGGATGCTTCAGCATTCATGTCTTCAGTGTTTTAATGTGTGCTTTGTTTTTGCTAAACAAACCTTTTTTCTAACATATCTCAGCCTTAAGACAACTGAGATGCTCTCAAACATCAGTCACTTTATTGGCTTTATTGGCCGTCATTTTTCAGGGTCATCCAGCAGCCTCCCTGAGGGGCTGCTAAATCAACCTTAAGACCTGAGACTAGTGCTCTAACCCCTCCACTACCTCTCTGCGGCTCCTCCCCCCTCCCAAAGCTTGTCCTTCAGACATTTACTAATAAACAGCAGGTCAGCACCTGTGATGGCAGGTGATTTATTTGACCCTGAACAGCCACGCCGAGCGAGCAGCGGGGAGGAGGTTAAGGAGGGGAAGCTCTCCGGCACAAACCGGCTCCTTGGCCCCGGAGGCCTGGAAGTCAACGCCCACACCCACTGCAAAACATTTACTGCTCACTTCATTCTTCTTCTCATTTGGCGGCTTGCTTTGTTTAGCCAGTAAACATGGGCAGCATCATTCCTGTTTATCACTGTAACAAAAAGCCTGGGGATAAAATAATCATTTGGCAGGAGGAAGGCAGGATTTTAATGCGTGACATCACAGTCTGACCTCCAAAAATAACAGCAGCCACTCTCCAAAGTTCCACCACAGCTCCAGAGGGCCACCACGGCGTGGGCCAGTGATAAAAGATACAAGTCTGTGTCCTGGATTGTGCTTCTGCACAAGGTACAATGAAGGATGATGTCCAAGGACTTAAGTCCAGCAGAATTATTGGCTGACAGGAAATTAAAAAATTCCTGCAATGCCGATCCAACACTCAATTCTTTTGCAAGCTTGCTTGCCCCCGCTCTGAACTCCAACCAACGGGGGTTCGTTTTGTTGTTATTGTTGCGACCAAATATCTCCAAACAAGAAAAAAAAAAAAACGAGAGAAGCAGTGAATAAGAAAGTCACAGCACCTTTATTTTTTCACTGTTTAGTTACTGTTTGTTAGGAAACCCAGAAACACCACCACTTCAGCACAGCTCCCAAAAGTTAATGAAAATACACAGAAGTTTAATGATTGCATTTAGAGAGATTCTAGGTTGTCTGGTTCATCCATTCAGGGTATTTACTTAGCTCCTCTTGCCAAATGCAGATAGCTCTGGAGCTGGTAATACCCTGCATAATTCACGGGATAAAGGCCTAAATGTTCCACTGTTCCAAATCTCCCCTGAATAATTACACTGAAATTTTATTCAGCACTTACGCCTCTTACAGACTCATCCTTTTCCATGAATTACCAGAGGGAAAACAAAATCTAGCTTAAATATCTTGCCATGATTCTTTTAAGTAGAAAAAGGCAGAATGTACCAAAACCTTGCCGTTTCCTTTTATGAAAACTTGTGAAACGTGCACCGTTATAAGAATCACTTTTATTCCATGAAGGAGGCAAAGTTGGCCACAGGAGTAGCCCGACGGATTTGCCTTAATCTTCCGCACAGGAATAAAGGTAGATGCGTGAATAGCTGGGCAGCCCTGTACACTAAATACTATGTCTGCGAAAAATAATGTGTTAATTTAAATTAATTGATTATAGCACTGATAACGCATTAATTTTTTAAAGCCTTGATGAATCCTTTTTGATCTGTAAATGAAGAGTGTCTTAGAAAACAATACTGGTTTGGATATGTGTGTGTGTGTGTACAGTTTTTTTCACAATTTAAACAGCATATGACCAGTTTTTTGTTTGTTTGTTTGTTTGTTTGTTTGCGCCAAGGGAAAAAACACAATGAGCACATCCACAGCACACAGATTAGCTTCATGTAGTTCTCTGATATGAGAAATAAAGAGCCTCATTACTGTTTCCTGCTGTTCAGCGACATACACAGGTGAAAAACTGTTAAATACTTTTTATACCAAAGTAATTTGCTTTAATAACTGTTGTTGTTATATGTGAAATGTGGGATTAGACTTTAATTATTGTTAATTAACAGCCACATGGAGCCCTTATTTCACAGTGGCCTTTTTTTTGTGGCCAGCCTAAGGCACACCTGTGCAATACTCATGCTGTCTAATAGGCATCTTGATATGCCAAACCTGTGAGGTGGAATGGTTTATCTTGGCAACGGAGAACTGCTCACTAATACAGATTTAGACAGATTTGTGAACAATATTTGAGAGAAATAGGTCTTTTGTGTATATAGAAAATGTTTTAGATCTTTGAGTTCAGCTCGTGAAACAATGGGAGCAAAAACAAAAGTGTTGCGTTTATATTTTTGTACATGAAAAAACACTACACTAGCATTGTTGGCCACAGAATGGCACTGTCTGTATTTGCGTCAAACTAATCCTGTATACTGAATGAGGTACTGTGATTCACACTGTGTAGCAAAAGGTGACGGTAATGCACCATTAAGATGGGTGCCAGTAACATTAAAACAAAAACAAAAAGAAGCTCTGGTTGAGAATAAAGTTCTTTGCTTTACAGAATAATAAATTTAAGAAACTAGAAGCACTCAGAGAGTGCAAACCTCCGCCAAGGCCATGGGGTCACTGACGCCATAACATCTACACGCCGTGGAATCATTGAACCTAAAAAAGTCTAACGATGTTTGCTCAGTAGTAAAAAAAAGTTTCATCTGCTGTGACTGTATAGCATGTATCCTTAGCGCTTGGCATCACAGTTTATTGCAACTTGCACCTTTCCCAGAAGCTACTGTCATCTGAGCACTGATATTGATATTGCATGTGCTTATAGACAAAAACAAATAAGAGACAAAATTCAATTTATTATTCAACTAAACTGCAAATATATGAATTGTTTTAACATTTATGAAACATTTCTCTAAATAAATAACAGTAAATTCTTAAATAGAACTATTTTTTAAGTGTTGCATGTACTACATAATGAAGTGCACCTTCTATATATTCAGTGAAGTGCACCAAAGAAGAATATATGCAACAGTAAGGTGCTGATGTCAGCCTCTGGGTTTTCTGGATCCTAGGCGTGATTCATCAACACCTGGGAGTGGGTTTTGCACCTTGTGTACTTTGTTCAGTGATGTGCACTGAACCAGAGCTTAACCACTGCTGAGTATACTGCTGACTCATCACTTTGCTTTTGCTAAGTGAAGTAATCTGGATAGTGATATTCATTGCCACTAAAATATAATAATGCCAAATGATAGTTCATCTAATAAATTTATTGTGCTCCCCAGCCCTGTATAGTTTGTCATGAGGGATTTCCTCTTTGCAGTGTGTTGTATTTGACATTGTTTACTAACAAGACCATAGGGTCACTGACCCTAAAGAGATTCCCTCCTTGGCACAGTGATCTATTCAACAATTCAGTGTTACAACCAAAACTATGATACATACACTTTTCTTTCCTTTATATTTGACATCCTTGACCATGAAAACATACCACTAGAACTTGGAATCACTTTTATGTCTTTATTAGTTCAAAAGTTATTGTATAAAAATGATTTTTCGGTAATGGTGGTTTTCTTCTGGATCTATCAATCAATCAATCAATCAATTTTTTTTATATAGCGCCAAATCACAACAAACAGTTGCCCCAAGGCGCTTTATATTGTAAGGCAAGGCCACACAATAATGATGTAAAACCCCAACGGTCAAAACGACCCCCTGTGAGCAAGCACTTGGCTACAGTGGGAAGGAAAAACTCCCTTTTAACAGGAAGAAACCTCCAGCAGAACCAGGCTCAGGGAGGGGCAGTCTTCTGCTGGGACTGGTTGGGGCTGAGGGAGAGAACCAGGAAAAAGACATGCTGTGGAGGGGAGCAGAGATCAATCACTAATGATTAAATGCAGAGTGGTGCATACAGAGCAAAAAGAGAAAGAAACACTCAGTGCATCATGGGAACCCCCCAGCAGTCTACGTCTATAGCAGCATAACTAAGGGATGGTTCAGGGTCACCTGATCCAGCCCTAACTATAAGCTTTAGCAAAAAGGAAAGTTTTAAGCCTAATCTTAAAAGTAGAGAGGGTGTCTGTCTCCCTGATCTGAATTGGGAGCTGGTTCCACAGGAGAGGAGCCTGAAAGCTGAAGGCTCTGCCTCCCATTCTACTCTTACAAACCCTAGGAACAACAAGTAAGCCTGCAGTCTGAGAGCGAAGTGCTCTATTGGGGTGATATGGTACTATGAGGTCCCTAAGATAAGATGGGACCTGATTATTCAAAACCTTATAAGTAAGAAGAAGAATTTTAAATTCTATTCTAGAATTAACAGGAAGCCAATGAAGAGAAGCCAATATGGGTGAGATATGCTCTCTCCTTCTAGTCCCTGTTAGTACTCTAGCTGCAGCATTTTGAATTAACTGAAGGCTTTTCAGGGAACTTTTAGGACAACCTGATAATAATGAATTACAATAGTCCAGCCTAGAGGAAATAAATGCATGAATTAGTTTTTCAGCAACACTCTGAGACAAGACCTTTCTAATTTTAGAGATATTGCGCAAATGCAAAAAAGCAGTCCTACATATTTGTTTAATATGCGCATTGAATGACATATCCTGATCAAAAATGACTCCAAGATTTCTCACAGTATTACTAGAGGTCAGGGTAATGCCATCCAGAGTAAGGATCTGGTTAGACACCAAGTTTCTAAGATTTGTGGGGCCAAGTACAATAACTTCAGTTTTATCTGAGTTTAAAAGCAGGAAATTAGAGGTCATCCATGTCTTTATGTCTGTAAGACAATCCTGCAGTTTAGCTAATTAGTGTGTGTCCTCTGGCTTCATGGATAGATAAAGCTGGATATCATCTGCGTAACAATGAAAATTTAAGCAATGCCGTCTAATAATACTGCCTAAGGGAAACATGTATAAAGTGAATAAAATTGGTCCTAGCACAGAACCTTGTGGAACTCCATAATTAACCTTAGTCTGTGAAGAAGATTCCCCATTTACATGAACAAATTGTAATCTATTAGATAAATATGATTCAAACCACCGCAGCGCAGTGCCTTTAATACCTATGGCATGCTCTAATTTCTGTAATAAAATTTTATGGTCAACAGTATCAAAAGCAGCACTGAGGTCTAACAGAACAAGCACAGAGATGAGTCCACTGTCTGAAGCCATAAGAAGATCATTTGTAACCTTCACTAATGTTGTTTCTGTACTATGATGAATTCTAAAACCTGACTGAAACTCTTCAAATAGACCATTCCTCTGCAGATGATCAGGTAGCTGTTTTACAACTACCCTTTCAAGAATTTTTGAGAGAAAAGGAAGGTTGGAGATTGGCCTATAATTAGCTAAGATAGCTGGGTCAAGTGATGGCTTTTTAAGTAATGGTATAATTACTGTCACCTTAAAAGCCTGTGGTACATAGCCAACTAATAAAGATAGATTGATCATATTTAAGATCGAAGTATTAATTAATGGTAGGGCTTCCTTGAGCAGCCTGGTAGGAATGGGGTCTAATAGACATGTTGATGGTTTGGAGGAAGTAACTAATGAAAATAACTCAGACAGAACAATCGGAGAGAAAGAGTCTAACCAAATACCGGCATCACTGAAAGCAGCCAAAGATAACGATACGTCTTTGGGATGGTTATGAGTAATTTTTTCTCTAATAGTTAAAATTTTATTAGCAAAGAAAGTAATGAATTCATTACTAGTTAATGTTAAAGGAATACTCGGCTCAATAGAGCTCTGACTCTTTGTCAGCCTGGCTACAGTGTTGAAAAGAAACCTGGGGTCGTTCTTATTTTCTTCAATTAGTGATGAGTAGTAAGATGTCCTAGCATTACGGAGGGCTTTTTTATAAAGCAACAGACTATTTTTCCAGGCTAAGTGAAGATCTTCTAAATTAGTGAGACGCCATTTCCTCTCCAACTTACAGGTTATCTGCTTTAAGCTGCGGTTTGTGAGTTATACCACGGAGTCAGGCACTTCTGATTTAAAGCTCTCTTTTTCAGAGGAGCTACAGCATCCAAAGTTGTCTTCAATGAGGATGTAAAACTATTGACGAGATACTCTATCTCACTTACAGAGTTTAGGTAGCTACTCTGCCCTGTGTTGGTATATGGCATTAGAGAACATAAAGAAGGAATCATATCCTTAAACCTAGTTACAGTTACAGAACATGCGGCTAAACATGTCACTCCCGGTCCGACTGGGGAGGGGCCCAGAGAAAACTACAGAGTCCGACATTGTTTTTGCAAAGTTACACACCGATTCAATGTTAATTTTAGTGACCTCCGATTGGCGTAACCGGGTGTCATTACTGCCGACGTGAATTACAATCTTACCAAATTTACGCTTAGCCTTAGCCAGCAGTTTCAAATTTCCTTCAATGTCGCCTGCTCTGGCCCCCAGAAGACAACTGACTATGGTTGCTGGTGTCGCTAACTTCACATTTCTCAAAACAGAGTCGCCAATAACCAGAGTTTGATCCTCGGTGGGTGTGTCACCGAGTGGGGAAAAACGGTTAGAAATGTGAACGGGTTGGTGGTGTACACGGGGCTTCTGTTTAGAACTACGCTTCTTCCTCACAGTCACCCAGTTGGCCTGCTTTCCCGGCTGCTCGGGATCTGCTGGAAGGGAACTAACGGCGGCTAAGCTACCTTGGTCCGCACCGACTACAGGGGCGTGGCTAGCTGTAGAATTTTCCACAGTGCGGAGCCGAGTCTCCAGTTCGCCCAGCCTGGCCTCCAAAGCTACGAATAAGCTACACTTATTACAAGTACCATTACTGCTAAAGGAGGCCAAGGAATAACTAAACATTTCACACCCAGAGCAGAAAAGTGCAGGAGAGACAGGATAAGCCGCCATGCTAAATCAGCTAAGAGCTAGTAGCTGCGCTAAGCTAGCGGATTCCTAAAAACACACAAAGTGAATAATGTGTAAATAATTTAGAGGTGATTCAGCAGAGGGAGTGCTTTAGTTAAGGCACGTGAAGATTACACTGTGAAACAAATCGTTATCTAGTTATCTAGATCAATCTAACTGTGCAGATTAAACAGCTAACAGATACAGCAAAACACCGCTGTGCTCCGGAACAGGAAGTGATACAATACCGCAGTGAGAGCCAATCACCAGTAGAGGCAAGCCATCAGTAGAGGCAAGCCTCTACTCACTAATCACTTGTTCCTCTTGTCATTTGCAACCACTCCACAAAATTTCATCAAAATCTGTTCAAAATGTTTTGAGTTATCCTGCTGACAAACAGACAGACAAACAAACAAACAAACAAACTCAACCGAAAACATAACCTCCTTGGTGGAGATAATCATGTTCTCAAACTGAATGACCACCCTCTGGAATAAATAAGAGGGAATATAACTCTTATGCCACCACGTACTTTAGACCGTCTTATTTCAGAGTGGGTTTTAGTGGCTTCCTTTGTCTCCAAAGGCCTGAAGAAGGGCTTCGAGGAAATATGCACACCCTCAATTGAGACATGACTATGGACAGTAGAGGTGGGCGGATCGATCCTAATATTGATAATATTGATACCAACGCTGGTATTGATATTGAATGTTCCTCGTGTAAAAAGATCGATACTCAAGTTTTTTTCTCTCCTGCACGCACTGACTGCTGCACACGCAAATTCATCAAAGTCTACTCTCTGTCTATTAAGAGCAGTGCTGCACTGTGTCACACAACACGGAGCAGCACACCCTTGTATTGTGGTTTGTCAGCCCTCTACCTCAGGAGATTTTGTTTTAAGTTGTGTTGAGTGATTTTTTTTTTTTAACAAAAATGTTGATTGTGATAATAAAATATTTTGTTGTCATGTATAAATGTTTGGCAAAATTCTATCCTAGGTCTTTTGGATCCTTTGGATCTATGAAGCTTAAATATGAAAAAGTATCAGTATCGGTATTGATATCGGCGATACTGGGCCTGTATTTACTTGGTATCGGATCAATACCAAAATTCCCGGTATCGCCCACCTCTAATGGACAGGCTAGATGAACAGGGTGAGAATCATTTCCACTCTGGGCTTATTCTGTTCTTTTTTTAAGCACCATCATCTACTGCTGCCCCTTGTGGTAACAGAGGACTCGACAGCTGAATAGACACACGACCGTCCCCAAACATTATTTAGCTGTCAAGTCCTTAGTATTTCATGTAGGTGTCATCCAAATTTATACAAGCCATAACATGGTAGAATATTTTACACTTGCAGCAGTTTCATTTTGGTTTTTTTAATCAAATGAGCAAGATCAGTCAAATAGCCATTTGGGGTCACTGCACATGTAGGTCTGGTTGCAGAAAATACCTCGACTGGAAAAGACATGTTAAATCAGTCATCTACAGTGAATGTTCATGCAATGTTAATAAACTCAGACAGAGGTAAAATGAAAACCACCATGAAATGACCTCTGAGTGAGACTGTGTGCTTTAATGTGGTTGTTATTATGAATTAGCTGGACACATTACACAAGTCTGAGCAGTCTGTAAAACTGTAAGCGGGTGTGAAGGAAAAGTGTGTGACCACAGGCCTGACTAAACCTTTTACACTCAGTAACACCAACGTTAGGGCCGTACATAAAATATTAACTAATACAGGGACAAATTACAGGCGTGTTACTTCAGATTTCAGCAGCATATGGGAATGGTTAATGCAGCACCGCTAATGTGGCTGAGCTAGCTTCTGTCATTAGTCGAATGATTGCGGCAGGAGAGCAGGGGCACACGGTGATGAGGAACATCCAGGCCTATTTGCTTAAGACGCACCTAAACGCTACGTAAGGACTTGATGATTTCACTTCATAGGCAGCACAGCTGGTCTCCTCTTCATGCTCCATCAGTTACCTGTTGGTTCATTTTTACCCTGAACACAGCAGGGTCATGTGGTGTTAGCAGGTTGTTACTGTTTAATTTAACTCTGAGCACCAGATGGGTGTGTTTTAAACCAGACAGCATTGTGTTCAGGAGAATGTTTAATTAAAGGTTATTTCTGGTTATAGGCAGATACTTTTGGTGTTTTACTGTTTCAAGAAAAAAATGTCAACATAAAGGTTGCACGGTGAAACACAACAACTTGGCTCAAGCCGAGTAACCTATTGCCTTTTTGTCTTAAATGGTTATGTCTTGCAAAATGCATGACAAATGCATGTGCACACTGAACAAAAAAGTGATGTAATCTGCACTGTTGTTCACAATGAACATCAACAAGATGTATATGAAAATCATGCAAGTGTATTTCAAGGCTCTGCAAGTATATTTTTCTAGGATTGCTTGCAGTGTCAGAACTGGATGTCTTTGGTACAAGGTCTTTTTGGAGGATCCTTTAGTACCACTGGAATGACTTTGTGTCAAATGAATGGTGAGCACATCAGCTGACATTTTGGCCATGTGTTGCTATTCTTGGGGCATGGTTCAGCACACAGGTGCCTCAGTGTGGGGGACCCCAGCAGCTGGAGAAAGCCATAGGGATGCCCAATTTTCACCTTCCTGTGGTTGGTACGGTGCATCCATAAAGTATTCACAGCGCTTCAAATTTTCAACAATTTGTTGTTACAGCCTTATTCCAGAGTGGATGGAATTCATTTTTTCCCCTTAAAATTCTGCACACAATACCCCATAATGACAATGTGAAAAAAGTTTTTAGAGATTTTCTACAAATTTATTAAAAAAAATAATAACCTAATTAATCACATGTACATAAGTATTCACAACCTTTGCCATGAAGCTCAAAATTGAGCTCAGGTGTATCCTGTTTCCACTGATCATCCTTGAGTTGTTTCTACAGCTTAATTGGAATCCACCTGGGGTAAATTCAGTTGATTCTACTGTTGAAGTTTTCCCACCTACAAAGAATGGAGAGGTCTGTAATTTTTATCGTAGGTACACTTCAACTGTGAGAGCCAGAATCTAAAAAAAAAAAATCAGAAAATCACATTGTATGTTTTTTAAATAATTAATTTGCATTTTATTGCATGAAATACATATTTGATCACCTACCAACCAGCAAGAATTCTGGCTCTCACAGACCTGTTAATTTTTCTTTTAGAAGCCCTCCTATTCTGCACTCTTTACCTGTATTATTTGCACCTGTTTGAACTCGTTACCAGTATAAAAGACACCTGTCCACACACTCAGTCATTCACATTCCAACCTATCCACAATGGCCAAGACCAAAGAGCTGTCTGAGGACACCAGGGACAAAATTGTAGACCTACACAAGGCTGGGATGGGCTACAGGACAACAGGCAAGCAGCTTGGTGAGAAGACAACAACTGTTGGCGTAATTATTAGAAAATGGAAGAAACACAAGATCACTGTCAATCTTCCTCAGTCTGGGGTTCCATGCAAGATCTCGCCTCGTGGGGTAAGGATGATTCTGAGAAAGCCCAGAACTACACAGGAGGACCTGGTCAATGACCTGAAGAGAGCTGGGACCACAGTACGCTGTCATGGTTTAAAATCCTAATGCTGCATTTACACATACGTACGTAGACAAGATGCGTTACGAATGTCATATTTGCGTCATTCTTGGCACATTCATGACATTCTTAACATGACTTAACATATCTGAATAGGTTTCTTAATAGTGCATGTTGGTGCGTGATTTCCGTGGAGCATGTTTTTGGCTGTCAAAAAATCTTCCACGAATGTCATGCACCACCCTCATTTCGTCTCATGTCGTTGCGGTCACAACTGAGCGTGTTGATCCATCTTGATTAGTGGTGATCCTTAATAGAGCATGACAGCGTTCGTCTCTGTCTTGCACACAATTAAACCCTGCTGCACCGCATTCAGTTTCATTGCTGCAATATGCCGAAGAAGGACAGTGACACCAAGTCGGCTAAAAGTTTCCTTCCAGTGCTCCCCAGTGTGCTCCTGCAGGTGTTCCACCTGCTGCATGTGCCTGATGTTTGGGAAACGCCACATAGATCCACATCTCCTCCTCTCTGCGCCACTCCATGGCACAGAGCCCAACTAAGCATGCAATCATAAAGTTCTTCTATTGTGGATTAATCTAGATTTTGAGGAGCAAACTGGAACGATCTGAATTGTTCAGCAACTGATGGTTGGATGAATATGGGAATGTGTGTGGAGACAATTCGCCTCATTCACAATGTGACAGAACTTAATGATGCGCAACAGCACGCAACAACACAGAACATTATTCTTGACCGTGCATAATGATTCCTGATAATTCTCCAGCAACACATGCCATTAATCGTAACGTGTGATAACAGGTTGCAGCAGTTCCTGAGGACACCTGACGCCTCTACCCCGAATCATCGCATTCGTGATCAGTGGCCAAGAATGTATACTTTGTGGCATTCGTGACTTGCCATCATTATGTGTAGACGCAGCTTAAAGGGCACGCAAGGTCCCCCTGCTCAAGCCAGCACATGTCCAGAAACGTTAGTCAAGATGATGCAGACATGCAGCAGTGAGGCTGTAAAAATGTGGCCTTAAGACTGCATATTAAATAGTTCATAAATATTAAATTATTTTGTTTGTTTGTTACATTTGTAGAGGTCAGAAAAGCATCTTTAACAACGTACTAAAAGTCCTGTTGTATACACTGTACATTGACATCATGGGAATGGCTGCTGCAAAACTCAAAAACTAAGCATTGTTGAATCAGAGATCATGACTTTGGAGTGAAGATTAATTCAGTTCCGATTTGCTGTTCCTCAGATATGAAGCGCTTTAATACCACATGACTGATGGGGATTTTGCTGTGGAGGATCATTATGAAGAATCTGACTTTTTTCAGCAACTGAAAATTTTCAGAAGTGAAAAGGCAAATCATAGATCGTAACATGCATGGCTTGATACTATTATGTGTTTCAATATTTTACAAACTCAAGCCTCCAATTTTAAAACTGCGAACAGTTCCAAGCATGAATTGTATAAAGAAATGTTTTCAGAGTATTTTTCTGTTTTCCAACATCCCACAGAAAATTCCTGTTATTACACACTGTGAGGTAATCCAATATGTTGTCAGAAATGAGATCGTCTTTTTGCTTCTTCTTCTCTCAGCTGCACCCATTAGGGGATGCCATAAGATCATCCGTCTCCATCGCACCCTGTCCTCTGCATCGTCTTCTGTCGCAAAAAACAACTGCATGTCCTCCCTCACCACATCCGTAAACCTCCTCTTTGGCCTCCCTCTTCTCCTGCCAGATGACTCCATCCTCAGCATCCAGGGCTCTATCCTCTGCCTACATCTGAAGCATCTCAATTGTGACCTTGTTTCGAAACCCTCTGACCAGCACTGTCCCTCTGAGTTGTTCATTCTTAATCCTGTCCAGTGTCCATCATTGTCACTCCCAAAGGAAATCACAGCATCTTCAGCCCTGCCACTGTCTTTTTGTTAGTGCCATCACCTCAGAGCCATAGACAGCTGGTCTCACTATCCTCTAGGAAATGTTCCCATTGAATCTTGCGGATACCCTTCTATCATAAATCACTCCTGCCACCTTTCTTTGCCCACTCCATCCTGTCTGCTCTCTCTTCTTCACCTCTGTACTACACTCTCCATTACTTTGGATAGTTGACCCCAAGGATTCAAACTCCTCTACTTTAACCACCTCTACTCCTTGCAAACTCGTTATTCCACCATGTTCGTCATTCACCCACATGTACTCCATCTTGCTCCAATTGACTTTCATTCCCCATCCCTCCAGAGCATATATATCTCCACCTCTCGAGGCTAGTCTCAACGTGATCTCTTCTCTCACGACAGATTACGTCATCTGCAAACATTTTGGTCCACGGAGACTCCTGTCTGATCTCATCCATCAAGCTGTCCATCACCACTGCAAACAAGAAAGGGCTCACTCATGCTTCAGTCATTTTTCCACACATTTCACCACTGTCACATTGTCCTTGTACATCTCCTACATCTCCTTTTCTATACTTCTTCATCAGCACACAGATCACATCTGTAGTGCTGGAGGTCAATGATCACCTCTTTGGTTTTTCCAGAACTGAATGACAGGTTGTTTGCTGAGCTCCATCTCTCCAGATTCTGGACCTTTGCTCTGTAGGCTGAAACATCACTATGAGAGATCAGCCCAATCAGTCGACAGCAAACTTTATGATGATGTTTGAGTTATGTGCAGGGACACAGTCGTGAGTAAACAGCAAGTACAGGATTATGGAGAGTACACAGCCTTGTGTGGTGCTGATGTCCAGGGTTATGGCAGATGAAGTGTGTGGACCAATGAAACACAACAGCAAATGATTTGAATAATCCATGTCACATGACATACAACCCCTGGCAAAAATTATGGAATCACCGGCCTCAGAGGATGTTCATTCAGTTGTTTAATTTTGTAGAAAAAAAGCAGATCACAGACATGACACAAAACTAAAGTCATTTCAAATGGCAACTTTCTGGCTTTAAGAAACACTATAAGAAATCAAGAAAAAAAGATTGTGGCAGTCAGTAACAGTTACTTTTTTAGACCAAGCAGAGGAAAAAAATATGGAATCACTCAATTCTGAGGAAAAAATTATGGAATCACCCTGTAAATTTTCATCCCCCAAATTAACACCTGCATCAAATCAGATCTGCTCATTGACATTGACCCTATGTGTCTTTTTGCAAGGAATGTTTTTGCAGTTTTTGCTCTATGGCAAGATGCATTATCATCTTGAAAAATGATTTCATCATCCCCAAACATCCTTTCAATTGTCCAAAATATCAACATAAACTTGTGCATTTATTGATGATGTAATGACAGCCATCTCCCCAGTGCCTTTACCTGACATGCAGCCCCATATCATCAATGACTGTGGAAATTTACATGTTCTCTTCAGGCAGTCATCTTTATAAATCTCATTGGAAAGGCACCAAACAAAAGTTCCAGCATTATCACCTTGCCCAATGCAGATTCGAGATTCATCACTGAATATGACTTTCATCCAGTCATCCACAGTCCACAATTGCTTTTCCTTAGCCCATTGTAACCTTGTTTTTTTCTGTTTAGGTGTTAATGATGCCTTTCGTTTAGCTTTTCTGTATGTAAATCCCATTTCCTTTAGGCGGTTTCTTACAGTTCGGTCACAGACGTTGACTCCAGTTTCCTCCCATTCGTTCCTCATTTGTTTTGTTGTACATTTTTTGATTTTTGAGACATATTGCTTTAAGTTTTCTGTCTTGATGCTTTGATGTCTTCCTTGGTCTACCAGTATGTTTGCCTTTAACAACCTTCCCATGTTGTTTGTATTTGGTCCAGAGTTTAGACACAGCTGACTGTGAACAACCAACATCTTTTGCAACATTGCGTGATGATTTACTCTCTTTTAAGAGTTTGATAATCCTCTCCTTTGTTTCAATTGACATCTCTCGTGTTGGAGCCATGATTCATGTCAGTCCACTTGGTGCAACAGCTCTCCAAGGTGTGTTCACTCCTTTTTAGATGCAGACTAATGAGCAGATCTGATATGATGCAGGTGTTAGTTTTGGGGATGAAAATTTACAGGGTGATTCCATAATTTTTTCCTCAGAATTGAGTGATTCCATATTTTTTTTCCTCTGCTTGGTCTAAAAAAGTAACCGTTACTGACTGCCACAATCTTTTTTTCTTGATTTCTTATAGTGTTTCTTAAAGCCAGAAAGTTGCCATTTGAAATGACTTTAGTTTTGTGTCATGTCTGTGATCTGCTTTTTTTTTACAAAATTAAACAACTGAATGAACATCCTCCGAGGCCGGTGATTCCATAATTTTTGCCAGGGGTTGTACAACCCACCAATCAAATGACAAGGATCCACTCAGCCGTTATATAATACAGTATAACTGTAAGTCAAAGGTTGATGCCGTATGACTCCTGGTGCAAGGGTCATGAGGTGAACTTATTTCCCAAATATATTGAGTCTGCAACAATTTGGTGTTGAGTAATTGTGCAATGAAGTTCATGGACAGGCACACACATGCATGGAACCCCTTTGACATGCTCTCACCCTGCACTCTAACTTGTTGCTGCCTAACTACTCATTTCAGTCACTGGTAAATGTGCAATTTAAATGTTTTGGAAGAGAAACTTTCCTCCTGAGCGATGGGAGGAAGTCACACAGTTACACGTTCTTACTGTTCACATCAAATATAGCTGTACTTGGCACTGTCATGTACATTACATCAACCTTAGCCCAATTCTGCCCCATCCAAACAGTCATTTGGATAAATTGTCAGAGATTCTCACGTGAACCTCTGCCCTGAAAGCTTGTGTGTTTGTGTACCACAGTGGTTATTTTTCCATCTGTCACAAATGCAGTGACTTGAGTGGAGTGCAAGTTGTGTTTGAAAGGTGGTAAACCTGCTGAGGCTCTTTAATTTCCCCCCTCTTCAGCGACGTGAGGGATGGTTCAAAGGGTGACTCTCTGACAGGGCATGTGATCGCTCCTCCGTCCTTTATCTGCCTCCCCACATTAGCACGTAAATGAGGCTGCACTTTGGGTTTTGGGAGCTGAAGTGTGCTGAGCGTAAACAGGAGTTGTACTGTTATCGTTATTGGACAGATTTCTGACATCCTAACACCTCCGTTTCATTAACATTCAAAGAGCTGGGATTTTGACACTGCCTCTGTTTATAAAGATTTCTGAATACTTCACAGTGCGGATTGGATGCAAAAACTCTGTGCATTGTATCTTTTCTGTTGTGTAAAGTTATTTTTACATTTTGTGGTATAAGCTACGTTTCTACTGCAGGAACATGACCTACTTCCCAGACGTTGCAAATGTTTACAGGAACAATATGTATTGTCCTTTTCAGCTGTCTCTGTTGTGGTGAAGGCCCACACGGCTCATGCAGTTAAAGCTAAAGTTATACTAAGGGAGCTACAACCACTACCTTTGCACTCCCCCAGGATTAAACCAAGCCAACTGTTTTAGGTTCCTTAGATGACCCCAAAACCCAATCAGGATGTTCCCAAAAATAAAAGCTGGCCTCAAGCCAGTTATCAAAGATGGCCACCAAAATAGGGTTGTTTTTTTTTTCACTAAAACACCTTTACACAACATATAAACAACTTACATATCACAGAGCTTCAAGGGGAAGACCATTGCAGGTCACAGCAAACTCATTTGTGCCTAAACTAAATTCATTCATGGGTTTAAGATTCAAAATGGCGTCCAAAATGGCTGCCAATAGACCCTTATCATTAAAATACATAGTAGGAAGAAAGAATAGACTTAATAATGACAGAAATCATTGGTGTTTAAGTGAAAGAAAACCTATTTTGGTGGCCATCTTGGACACCATCTTGGATAACTGGCTTGAGGCCAGTTGTTATTTTTGGGAACATCCTGGTTGTGTTTTGGGGTCATCTAAGGAACCTAAAAAAGTTGGTTTTGTTTAGTCCTGGGGGGGCGGGGGGGATGCAAATTCTTTAAATTTTAACATTTAAACATTACAATATTCATGTTTACCTGATTCCGGACTTCTCAATGGCGTGTCTTGCAACATCCGTAGTTCCTGCATTGGCAATGTTGCAGACTGAACGGCCCCCCCTTAAAATAGGTCCGCCCTGCCTTCACTGTGCATGCGTCATTTCGGTCTGGAGACTGGTCAGGCCACTCCAGGACCTTGAAATGCTTCTTACGGAGCCCCTCCTTAATTGCACTGGCTGTGTGTTTGGGGTCATTGTCATGCTGGAAGACACAGCCATGACCCATCTTCAATGCTCTTACTGAGGGAAGGAGGTTGTTTGCCAAAATCTCGCAATACATGACCCCATCCATCCTCCCTTCAATACGGTGCAGTCACCCTGTCGCCTTTGCAGAAGAGCACCCCCAGAGAATAATGTTTCCACCCCCATGCTTCATGGATGGGATGGTTTTCTTGGGGTTGTTCTCATCCTCTAAACATGGTAAGTGGAGTTGATTCCACAAAGCTCTATTCTGGTCTCATCTGACCACATGCCTCCTCTGGATCATTACTGTATATATATATATATATATATATATATATATAAGTTTATGGATCAATTACTGCAGGAAATCTTGATCACAAATACTATCAGTGTAAATTTTTTTTTTTTTTTTTTTTTTTTTGGGGTGGGACCAAGAGCCCCAAGCGGTCTCTCACTTCTGGTGTCAAGTGCCCAACCCACTCCGGGAACAGCGGCACGTGTTTGACCGGGGCGGTACACCTGCAATCACGATTTCCTGCAGTAATCGAGCCGTAAACTTAAATCCATAAACTGCTTAAACTGAATATATATATATATATATATATATATATATATATATATATATATATATATATATATATATATATATATATATATATATATATATATCACAAAGTAAATTTTGCAAATGTACTCTGCCAGGATAACATTTGGTCCCAGTCCAAAAACAGTGAATTACACTCTACTATAGAGTGAAATCTGCTCTACCGTTTTGTCAAATCAAGTATTTCATCTCCAATAAGAGTCATTCACAGCACGATAGAGTTAATTTTACACTGTGATAGAATTGATTTAGCACCGCGATAGAGTATATTTAACTCTATTTGGACTGGAACAAAATGTTATCCCGGCAGAGTATATTTTACTCTGTAAAATTTACTGTGCATGAATGATATTCACGTTTTGTAAGACCTGCATTCACATTTTGTGAGATTATTTTTTTAGTATTCACATTTTGATCATTTTGCCAGTTTGCAGATAATTCAGGATTTGCAGCTGATTCATGTTTTGCGGGTTAACACGGTTGCACAGTAAAAAGTTTTATTTGCTAAGTAATCCAAATTGGTTTGAAAGAAATGATTCCAATAAATCAGGTGTTAGGGTTAGGATCAAATTGGATCAAACACTGTATGTCTTATTAATGGCATTGTTAGATTTCCATACAGCTTGCATATATAATTGTTGATGTGCATGCTGGAACGTGTTCTCGGGCCAACAGTAAGGTGACTGCAGGGTCCTGGATGTCCATTGTGATTGGAACAGTGCTTATTGCATGGGAGAGAAGTGGCAGCCTCTTAGAAGGTATTATACATGCCCCTGTTCTCCTTCCTTGTGTCTGACAGGAGCCCTTGGGATAAAAGGGAAAAGCAGTAGAAAAAGAGACAACGGTTCCCGACATGGGGAAGTCTTTGTTTCTATTCTCTCAACCCCAAGTCTCTCCAGGAATCCTAATTTCCCCATTCATCTACCTATCGGCACATAAAAGCTGGCTGAAGGGGGGAATTTCCTCAATTGAGGCGGCTTGTAACCAGTCTGCATAAAGGGAGTGCCACAAAGCTCTGGAGTTAGAAGAGGACGGCGCACAGATTTTAAATCACTTTGAATTTGAACACACTAGTGAGCGAATTGTTCAAAAAGACATTTGCACAGAGGCTGATCTGAAACTTGCCTGGGAATCTCAGAGCTGAGAGTTTGGGTAAGAACAGCCTGAGAATCTCCTGAGTTGTCCCAAGAAACAGAGACGTTTGTGCTGCTTCTGAGGGCCAGTGACCAGGATGATGTGTTTCCAAGTTAATGTGATTGTGCTCAAAACGTCCACTTCTGGACTAATTTGACCCGGCAATCTGGAAGTGGGTGGTACTTTGTTGTCACTGAAAAATTTAACACTACATAAACACTGCTTTAACACTATAATACTAATCCTGTGCTATTTTGTACAGTGTGTGTGTGTGTGTGTGTGTGTGTGTATTCATCATACAAATATCAAATCATACAATACAAGCAAATAATATCGTACAAATGTTATAGTTGTATGATGATTTGCTGTTTTGTACTGTAAGAGTGTTCCATGATGCATAACACAAAATGGCTGATGCACATCCAAAATGTCCTTATAACTATCTGATCTTAACCTAACTGCCTTTCAAAATGTCCTTGTACAACGTCTGTTAGAAAACTATCCAACCTTTTTATTTTTTTTAAAAACTATATGATGATGATGATGATGATGATATGGATTTGAATCATGTGCGCTTGCATCAGCCAAGCTTGAACCTTAGTGCACATGCGTGAGTTTTTTCACGCCTGTCGGTTGCATCATTCGCCTGTGGGCAGGCTTTGAGTGAGCACTGGTCCAGCCCCCTTGTCGGATTTTCATTGTCAGGAAAATGGCTGAGCAATTGGAGCAGCGCTGAATCAAATTTTTCCAGAAACTGTGAGAGACAGCCAGGTGGAAACCATTTGGAAGATTCAAACGGCTTTCGGTGGCTTTTCAGTCGAGTGAGTATCCGAGAAACTGTGTAACAGCTGGGCATGTCACAACTTGTCCTGTGAGACTTCCAACACGGACATGCTTTTTGTTGTGCGCCATGAGCGGCTCTGTCCCGACACGCGAATTCCTCCACGTCTTTCATTACAAAATCTCCTGTAACAGTGGAATGTGCCGCAAAAGTGCTGATGTCCACCTCTTCCACAATTTCTCTGGTAGTCAGATGACGTCCCGGATCAACACAGCCTTCACTTTGGAAATGATCTGGACGTTTCAGCTTGTCGATGGCCGCTCGGAGCGCGGCGTGCTCTGCGCCGCTGTTGGCCGTCTTTAATCCAGTTGTAATGATCCTTAATCTGTGTGACCCCCAGAGTATCTTCACCGAAAGCCGTCTGAATGTCTCTCACAGTTTCTGGAAAAAATTTGATTCAGCGCTGCTCCAATCGTTCAGCCATTTTCCTGACAATGAAAATCCGACGAGGGGGCTGGACCAGTGCTCACTCAAAGCCTGCCCACAGGCGAATGACGCAACAGACAGGCGTGAAAAACTCACGCATGGGCACGAAGGTTCAAGCTTGGCTGATGCAAGCGCACGATTCAAATCCATATAGTTTTTTTAAAAAATAAAAAGGTCGGATAGTTTTCTAACAGACCTCGTATTTGGTAAAACTATCAGATCCTTTTACAGCTGTCTAATTGATAAAACCATTTGATCTTTTTATATACTGTATGTTTAATTGATAAACCAAAGTATTCATGTCTATTTGGAAAAAGAATCAGCATAAAGCCTCAGCCATAAAAAATGGGACCATTTGCTGAACCCCCCCCCCCCCACCATCCAGACATTAGGTGAGAACATACGTCAGTATATTCAGCACTTCCAATTTGATTTTTTTTTTATTGATTTTTTTTTTTTTTTTTTTTACTTTGAAAATCAAAACCAACCTTGAGTTTATCCAACTGGACACATAAGTTAGCATTAACAACACAAACTGTAGCTAGTTCTGGCAGACAACTTGAGATGCATTTTCCATAAACACTAGCATGCCTCAGTCACATAATTACCACATTTCTCCTACTAAAACACATTGTTTACATTATTCTATAAGTTACTCCCTGTCATTAGGTGCACTAGTTAAGATGTAACAATTTCCCAGTCTGTCAGCCTGTCAGTGCTGCTGCTGCCATGTCACCACGGCTCATATATTTGATACCTTACCTGGCATTTGTGTCACTCTGATGCCGTTCTTTTTCTGATGGCGTCACGCCCTGAGGGAGACTGGACAGAGAGGTCTTTTTGGAAAATCGGGTCCATCACCATCATCATTCAATTTGCTAGGTACCATATTCTTTTAAAAAAGAATATTGCACGGTAAATGAAACACAACAGCAAATGGTACAAATAATCTATGTCATGTGACATACAAGGCAGTAATCAAATGACAAGGATCCACTCAGCCATTATGTAATATTAGATATGTGCGATGATTAGTTCCATCAACCAGTCATTATCAAGCTTCCTGCATTATAAACCCGAATGTTCAAATTAATTAAAAAGATTAAGTAGTATAAACTCAAAGTTTTAAGAAAATGTTTGACTAACTTAAATATTTCAGGTTTGTATAACATGGTCTTGCTTTTTGAGGAAATTAAACTCTGAATTTTTGATTGACTTGAACTAATTGTATATTAAGTAAGCGAAACTTCAAAGTACAACCCCAGTTCCAGTGAAGTTGGGATGTTGTGTAAAATGTAAATAAAAACAGAATATAATGATTTGCAAATCCTCAACCTATATTCAATTGAATACACCATAAAGACAAGATATTTAATGTTCAAACTGCTAAACTTTGTTGTTTTTGTGCAAATATTTCTCATTTTGAAATGGATGCCTGTAGCATGTTTCAAAAAAGCTGGGACAGTGATATGTTTACCACTGTGTTACATCACCTTTCCTTCTAACAACACTCAATAAGCAGGGACGTCCTTGAAAAAGACGTTGCTTGGATGGCAGCATGTGTTGCTCCAAAGCCTGGATGTACCTTTCAGCATTGATGGTGCCATCACAGATGTGTAAGTTGCACATGCCATGGACACTCACACACCCCCATATCATCACAGATGTTGGCTTTTGAACCTTGCTCTGGTAACAATCTGGATGTTCTTTTTCCTCTTTTGTGCAGAGGACACGACGTCCATGATTTCCAAAAATAATTTGAAATGTGGACTCATCAGACCACAGCACACTTTTCCAATTAGTGTCTGTCCATTTCAAATGAGCTTTGGCCCAGAGAAGGCGGCGTTTCTGGATGTTGTTGATGTATGGCTTTTGTTTTGCATGGTAGAGTTTTAACTTGCACTTGTAGATGTAGCTATGAACTGTGTTAACTGACAATGGTTTTCCGAAGTGTTCCTGAGCCCACGCGGTAAGATCCTTTGCACAATGATGCCACAGCCCTGACAACTGCAAAAAACAAGTTCCCGGTTCAAAATCACCGGTGCTCATTGTTCATGTAATGTGGAGCTGCATCAGTAAGGTCATCCGGTGTAAAACGTGTCAAATCAACATGCAGATCCATAAGAGGTCTGCTGCGGTGACCATGAACAAAAAGGGAGACGCTGAAATAACTTCGTATGAGAGCTGAATGCATCTCACAGCAAGGAGAGGGCTGGATTAATCAACACATTAAGGACTAGCTCGGGATTGGAAATAATTATTGGAGCTGACAAGGTGCAGAGGTGCCAGTGCCAGCTCCTTTCAGGAAGGCAGTTTAAAAAGCCTTCAGATGTTGGCATTATCTTGCGTGACCAAATTAGGAGCAAATGAGAAAAGTTTATCTGGCATTTTTGGAGTATTCAAAGAGCTTAGGCTTTATAAATTATACAGTGTGTGTGTGTGATTGTGTGTGTCTGCATACATATGCGCAAAAGCGTGCAGATGCATTTGCTACAACTGGGGGAAGGGATGCAGGTACTGAGAATTATGGGTAAATCCTTTTTACACACACACACACACACCCCCCCCCCCCCAACACCCGAAAAATATTTTTAATATTAAAAGAAGAGGTTTGTTTTTTTATAGAGGGGGTGCACAAAACTTTAAGCAGGATTAATTTAAAAGGGTGCTTGAAACCATCACAGTGTTTGTGCAAATGAAAAGTGGATGTTTTAACACCCTTAAAGAGCCAGACGTTAAACTGATTACTGTTGACCACCCATGAAAAGCATGAAGTGGGGGGGTGATTTAATAAGCAGCATGTTTTTCAGCCTTTCAGAAATAATCTACCATCATTTATTCCAGGGAAGTGATGGGCATGCATTTACAGTTATTAATATTCTCTACACTTTAAACATCATTTGCCACATAATAGCCGCTTCCATCTGAACACAATAAAGGTGATGCAATTAAGGGGTCATTTCTGTTGATGTGTTAATATGTGCAATTTTATTCATATTTGTGCTCAGTGGAGCATAATGGGTGAGAGTTCAAGCTGTGTGTATGTAGAAAAGCACTGGTGACTTGACATTAACCATAGGTGTGAGTAAGAGTGTGAATGTGTTTGTGTGTGTATTTGCGTCCCTGTGATAGACTGGAGAGCTGTCCAGGGTTGGGATAGGCTCCAGCTCCCCCCTGACACTTAACTGGAATAATCTGGTATTGAAACCAATACCTGGTTATTGGCTAAAGCAGAGGTGGACACAGCTAACCAAAAAGTTAGCTTCGATAACCATTAATCAGATAACTGAAAAGGTATCTTTTATGACGATAAACCGATAAACTGCTAAAAAAAAATTGTCTTTATTACAGATAACTAGAGATGGGTATTGATAAGATTTTATCGATCGATTCCTTATCGATTCCCTTATCGATAACACTTGTGAATTTTCTGTGTACTAAAAGTAGGCTTTACAGGTTTTCTATGTCAACAACATTTTATTGAGTCTTAAAGTAAATAAATATGAAATTGGTCACTGGATCCTTGATCTCTGGACATAAATAGAAATAAACAAAATCTGTAGTTTATGTCAAAAAGCATTTCCTTTCAAACATTATTGGCACGAATGTCTTTCCATTCATCTGAGCTGAACTCTTGCAGCTGGCTGTGCTGCACGTCAGGATGTAATTCATAAAGAATGCAGGACGTCTCATTTTGGGAGGAAAAAAGCATTTTAGTCAACTGTAGTTTATTTTCTGTATTACAGTGTTTGGAAAGAGGTGTCATTTTATTTAAAGTGGCAATTCGTTTTGAAGTTAATAATTCTGACTGGACTGTGTCTCGGCAGAGAGCTGCACAGTGTTTGGAGCTGTGCCAAAGGAACGTAGGACGATTCTCATTTCTTGACTGCAACAAGAGAAGAGTCCCAGTTAGTGACTTTAATCCACACAAACGTGACTCACAGTTGACATATTTTAATGATTTGAGAGGGGTTAAGAAGTGGACTTGCCGCTTCTGAAGAGTTATTATTATTATTATTATTATTGCTGTTGTTGTTGCTATTATTATTAATAATATATAAATAAAATAAATTTAAGAAATTACAATTTTAATACATTTGACTCTTTTACGACAACAAACGCTGAGCCATTAATTATTATACAGAAAACAAATGCACACAGACATGCTGAGATGCAAACACCTAATGCTAACTTTAACATTACAAAGGTAAATATTACTCACAGACATATGCTCCTTAGGGTTTCAGCGGGGAAAAAATAAGATAAAGCGAAATAAAACAAAGAACCAACGAGCCAGCGGATCAAAGCATTGCTTCACTGGTTCACGCTTCAAACTGGAGTCGCGTTGCAGAAGCAGTTGATTATAGAGCCGCTGCAGGGTCTGCAATCAACATAGAGAAATGATCATTTTCCCGATAAACACCCTCAAAAACAACGGCCGCTCTGAAAGACCGATAAGGGAATCGTTAAGCAAAAAGACTATTGATATCAGTGGATCGAATAATTTCTTAACGATCCCCAAAAAGAACTGGTTCTCGATACCCAACCCAATTGGTTACAGATAACCAATAACTTTTAGTATTGATTCGAACGCGGCCACATCAGATTACACTGTCAGCTTCAGATAAACCAGCTTTGCTTTAAGCGCCGCAGGGGCTGCTGGGTAAATTCTAGGATCACAAATACACAAGAATGCACGAAAACATTAATGAATAAAAAAAAACTAAACACTGTCATCATCTTTCAAAAGCAGTAAAACACAGTATTAGAAGTCACAGTTTATCTCAGTATTACATAGATACACTGTCATTTATGAACTAAAAGCTGCAACTTTTTTCACATGCTTTCAACCCTGTAGCTTAACAACTGAAATACGTCCATGAATTTTTAATGCTTTGATTGGCAGAGTAAAATGCACGTAGTAAATATAAATTCTTACCTGTTAGTTTCAGTGGGATTAATCTGAAAAATAATCGCCCTGAGATTATCCAAAACGATCTAAACTGTGAAGAAACGTCCCTCTGTACACAGCTGCGCCGTGAGAGCTCCTCTCTCCCACCGAGTCTTGGTGATACCGTCAGCCACAAAGAAATAAAATAAAAATAATGTTAAAATTAGTCCATTTTGTGTTTGTGTCGAAAGGACTTCTTCTTCTTCTTTCGGGTCCAATGGCGGATGGCACCAGTTTACCGCGACCTACCGGGCTGGTGACTGATCACTGAGATTTTACAAAACCTTAACTCCTGGTAGCCATAGTCATTTGTTTAGATGCAATCAAGTAATCCAGTGTTCTTTAGATATTTAAATAATTCTTTTTGCATGATGTGTGATGGGTTTTGCAGCAGATTTCCAAGGGACAAGGGACGGAAACACTGTAACATCCAAAGTGAACCTGAATTACACTACCCACAATGCTCCCTGCGTCGACCGGCCATCACGTTTTGCACTTAATGATGACATCATCAGCAAGCGACAGCCAGTCTGCCATAAATAAACACACAACACACAGACTAAAATGTTTGATTTTAGGGTTTACAAACAGTTTTGATCATTAAACCTTGCTCACTTTGCCAGCAAAAAAAATGTTATCGGACTGAAAGTAGCTTCGATAATTATCTGCTATCAGATTAGCTGGACTTTGCCTACCACTGGGCAAAAGCCAAGCAAAAATAAATAAATACAATATTATTTGCATTATCACTTTGAGGTGGCACAGTGGCTTAGTGGTTAGCACTACTGCCTCACAGCAAGAAGGTCATGAGATCCCTTCCCATCTCAGTCTTTCTGGGTGGAATTTGCATGTTCTTCCCGTATTTGCATTGGTTCCCTTCGGGTGTTCCTCCCACACTCCATTTAGATGAACTGAACACTTTAAATTGGCCCTAGGTGTGAATGAGTTGCCTGTCTATATGTGGCTCTGTGATGGACTGGCATCCTGTCCAGGGTGTATCCCACCTCTGGCCCTATGACTGCTGGTATAGGCTCCAGCCCACCCATACACCATGAACCTTGATTGGAGATTAGTAGTTCAACTAATCTCCAAAAGTGGAAACCAGTAAAAGAACAACAAGGGAGTGTGGTGGTATCTGCAGATCCTAGCACTTCCAGATCACCAAAAAGAGGATAGCTATTGAGCTGATTAATGGAGTCTATAAAGTCACAGGATTTCACCTATTATTCCTCTTGTCATGCCTTCTATAATGTTCCCTAAGATGTCTGCTATGATGACTCCTGCAGAACTGCAGAATCTTGTAGGATCGTTGTAAACACATTTGAGTTACACGTATATCCAAGTGGGAAAGGGTTCACATCCAGAAAGGCAGTGAAGGAGTCCAAGCCCTAACAGGAACACCACTCTTGGTTTGCCCAGGCTAGCTATTAGTGGCACACAAAGTAACAACAGCTTCTTTGATACTCTTCCCCCCACAAGGCCCCAATAATAAGCAAAGAGTTATACTGAGCTTAGCATCATTCCAGGTCAAGGAGCTGGACCATAACCCCATCCAAGAGTACAAGACAGGAAGAGACAGGAGCCAAGAAGATAATACTGAGTGCAGAACTAGGCATCTACACCACAGAGCTTAGGACAACCAGACAACTGCACCTCAACACCAGCACAGACAAATCCCTCCATCTCCACAGTACAAGACAGGAAGAGACAGGAGCCAAGAAGATAATACTGAGTGCAGAACTAGGCATCTACACCACAGAGCTTAGGACAACCAGACAACTGCACCCCAACACCAGCACAGACAAATCCCTCCATCTCCACACCCCAGGCACCCACCCTCCTCAATATGCATTTCAGCTGGTCCCAGAAAAGCACCAGGCAGGTACAGGACTCCAACAGCCTCCATCCACCGTCCTGAACCATCAGGCACAGAACCCCACAACAGGACCAAAGCATTTGGCTGTTTTCTTCATTTGGAGTTTAAACTTTCATTAACAAATACAAACGGCACTTTGTTTTCTAATATTACTCAGCTGTGGTTAAAGCTGAGTACCGGGGAACAAAACTACACTTCGTGACGCCTCAGTGAGCTTTCTTAATATTTGAAGTGGTCAGTGAGCTCGTTCTATTGGCTTTTCTACAAAAAGTCAATGCCGCACTGCCCTGAAAGCAAACAAAATATGGCTAAATTGATTACTAGTAATGCTTACATCTTGTTGGTGGTATGAAGACAACACCTTTGAAGAGAGGCGGTCCACAACATCAAAAGAAACTCAGTAAGTATTGCTGAATGTTTGGCTGTTTGAGCTTTGAAGCCCCTCCATCAGATATGTAAGCATGGATAGAGATCTTCATGATGGAAGTTATTCCCTTTAAAGCGCTGCACCACTCTAGGTAGCGGTAACACGCTCAGTGACACATCGGAGGGGCTCGGTGGCAGCCGTAATCTTTCAATCTCTGCTCCGCTACACTGAGGCACTGGGAGAAACTTTTAAATGAATGAGTTGGATCGAGTGATTACTTCAGCCATAATGACGTGTACTTCTTTTGTTTGAAATGTTGTATCATCGGCCATGTAATTACACAAAGCATGACGAACGACAAACCCAAGGTGGCTTATTGGTGCAATTGGATTTCCTATATCTGCAATGCAGTCATATGAATTCAATTTAACAATTTCCAAAGGTGAGGTATGAGAAAATATTTAGGAGAAGGCAGGTAAATTGAAAGAAAACAAATAGGAAAGAAATTATCTTAATTACCTTGAAATTAGACTCATATTCCACAGTGCAGATACAAGAAATTGATGGAGGTTATAAATTTTAACAGTTTTCCGCCAGCTGAACTGGTGATTGTCACAGAGTGTGTATTACAGGCTGTATTTTTATAATATGGAGGAGAGACACAAGATTTACAAGATGTAATATAAAACTCTGAGAAGGTGAGATTGTTGATAATAATGAAGTGCTTGATTGTTTTTTTTTTCCTTTATCAGTGGGTCAAAAGAAAACAAAATATGAAATGACCAAATATACCTAGCTGACCAAAAATCAGAAGTTATATTTAATTTCATTATAAACAAACCAAATATCGAGATACAAACTTTATTTCTTATTTAAACAGTGCTCAGCACTCACAACCACATTCAGCGCTCATGAACACATTGGACATGACCGTTCCACCTACACTTTTTTGTATTTGGTCACAATTTACTAATGAATTAACTAAGTAACCAACAGAGTCAAACACAGAAGAAGAAGTTGGACATTTTTTAACCTAGGCTCCATTTTTACATGTTTTGGGGACCATATTTTTATTTGGGGCATGAATGACTTTAATTAACTTAGAATGCAAACACCACTGTGAGTTAAGTGGCTAACTAATTTTATTGAACAGAGAAATAAACACTCTCTTCTTGTCGCGGCTGAACAGATGAAAATATTATTAGAAGTGTGTGTTTGCATGAATAATTTCTCTGCACTGCAGAGGTGCGGCAGTGCACGTTTACCTCGTGAAATGTAAATGCACTTTTTAAAATAACAATTGTACAATTGACCGTCACATCTTAAGCTGCTCCACAGTACCCGATACGATGCCCTTGCACCTTATGAATGTAACACATCAACGTAACTCTGCAGCGTATTTCGGAAGGACTGTATTCAGATGAATTTTGGTGTGCATCTCCATCCATGTAGCAAAGGACAAGCAGGAGTCACGTGCTGGGTGCATCAATGTCTAGGTCTTCCCATCTGTGCCTGAGGCAAAGATCCATTGTGAGAGACAAATTAAAAAATACAATTATATCCTATGTTTGTGGATAATAAGAAACATAAAAAATACTGTTCCGCAACATGATCCCAGATAAGCAGTTGAAGAGTTGAGTGAGTGAGTGAGTGAAAATACTGTTGCTATTATTACAGAATAGATTTTGTTTCCATGGTGCAAATAAAATATTGGTAGCAATACCTTTTGTTATGTCTCCTCCCTGCAGCTGCTTCAATGCACTGTGGACACTGTGCATACCATGGAGGTCTGATACTTTAAACGATCATGTAGCTTTTATTTATTTTATTTAAACTTTTTTTTCTGCTGCTCCTATTTGGGGTTTCAGCAACAATCATTCAACATCAATTGGGAGGATTGCTAGGCTAAGGAAAGTAGCTCACTGTATAAATGGTCATCTTAAAATGTTTATTTACACTTAGTGCGGTAAGCATGTACACATTTATCTCTGCCTGGAAAATGTCTGTGCAATAGCACACATCTAATGACATTTAGATAGATAGATAGATAGATAGATAGATAGATAGATAGATAGATAGATAGATAGATAGATAGATAGATAGATAGATAGATAGATAGATAGATAGATAGATAGATAGATAGATAGATAGATAGATAGATAGATAGACAGACAGACAGACAGACAGACAGACAGACAGACAGACAGACAGATAGATAGATAGATAGATAGATAGATAATGCTTATGCACATATACGAGATCTGTTAGAAAAGTATCAGACCTTTTTATTTTTTCAAAAACCTGATTGATTTGAATCACGTGTGCTTGCATGCGCAAACCTTGAACCTTCGTGCGCATGCGTGAACTTTTTCATGCCTGTCGATTGCATCATTTCCTGGTAAGCAGCCTTTGTGTGAGGTGTGTGTTGTGCGCTCCTCGGATTTTCATTCCAAGGAAAAAGACAGAACGACTGGAGCAGCGCCGCATCAAATTTTGCTAGAAACTGGGCGACAGCCAGGTGAAAACCATTCGGATGATTCAGACGGCTTTTGGTGACTTTTCAGTCGTGTGACTATCCGAGAAATTGTGGAAGAGGTGGGCATGTCACAGCAGCAGCAGCATGAATTTCACCGCCACTCTTTTCATGGCTAAATCTTCTGTCACAGTGGAATGTACCAAAAAAGTGCTGATGTCCACCTCTTCCGCAATATCTCGGACAGTCACACGACGGTCCCGCATCACCACAGCGTTCACTTTGGAACTGGTCATTTCAGCTTATTGATTGCCGACCGGAGCATCGCTCGCTCTCCACCGTTGTGCGGATGTCTTTAAACCGGTTGTACCGCTCCTTAATCTGTGTGATGCCCATAGGATCGTCACCGAAAGCCGTCTGAATAATCTGAATGTTTTCCACCTGGCTGTCGCCCAGTTTCTGGCAAAATTTGATGCGGCGCTGCTCCAGTCGTTCTGTCTTTTTCCTTGGAATGACAAAATGCCGAGCGTACGACACACATCCCACACAAAGGCTGCTTACCAGGAAATGATGCAATCGACAGGCGTGAAAAAGTTCACGCAGGCACACGAAGGTTCAAGGTTTGCTCATGCAAGCACACGTGATTCAAATCCATCAGGTTTTTGAAAAAATAAAAAGGGCCTATACTTTTCTAACAGACCTCGTAATATCTTTCTGCATATAAAACCCTCATTCATTTTCTATACCCGCTTACTCCAGTTAAGGATCACGGGGGCCTGGAGCCTACCCCAGCAGTCATAGAGCAAGAGGCAGGGTACACTCTGGACAAGACACCAGTCCATTGTAGGGCCAGATATACCCAGACAGACTCACTCACATGCACATCTATGGTCAATGTAAAGTTTCCAGTTCACCTAACCTGCATGCTTTTGGAAGAGGGAGGAAGCTGGAGCACCCGGAAGGAACTCACACAAACACAGGGGGAAATGCAAACTCCACACAGAAAGGCCCAGGTGGGAAGCGATCCCATGATGTTCTTGCTGTGAGGTAACTGTGCTAACCACTGAAGCACCATATAATATAATGTGTTTGTGGATGTATAATATTTTTATGTATATACAATATGTTGCTACAGATATGATGTGCTGCTGCATATAATTCAATTCCTTTTATTTATATAGCACCAAATCGCAACAAAGCTGCCCCAAGGCACTTCACATGGGTAAGGTCTAAATTTACCAACCCCCTTGTGCAAGAACATAGGCAACAGTGATACGGAAAAACTCCCTCTGGCATTATTGAGGAAGAAACCTCAAGCAGACCGGACTTAAAGGAGTGACTCACTGCTTATGACACTCTAACATTTGCAAGTTACAAGCAGTTACGTGATACTGCAACATCCATCTGAAGCCCAAGCCAGCATCGGCTGAAGATTAGTCCCATATCCCTGCCACTGACAGTGGCACTTCTGGCTGTTATGGTGGAATGCAGCTGGTCTGATCAACCATCCATCATGTGACACAGGTCACATCTTGACCACTCGCCCAGCCATAAGGCACCCAGTCTCAACAACGATACCTCAGACAGAGAGAAAGAGAAAAAACTGCAGAATCAATTGAACAGAATTAACCTGTAAAAACCAAGCTCCCCTGGGGCCGGGGGCAGTGGTGTTTCCAGCAACAACAAAAAAAACAACCTGTTTAAAACAGTGTTAATGTGTTGCAACCAAGGCATGTTGTATATCCACTTAATGGGTAGACGGTCCACTAAAAGTCCAAAAGAACCATTTCTGCTCAAGCAAAACACAAGTCCAACACCAAGCAACTAAATTAACAAGCAGGAAAAAGACAATAACAGCACACACCCGCAAAACCGGCACATGCGTTTGTGCTACTTCATGCTTCATACTTCTACCAATATGAACAACACACCATATGAAAGCGGAGGTTCCACAGACAACAATGGTATAGGTTTGATTACTCTATGACCAAAACTGTCCAAACAGCTAAAAAACACCAAAAATGAACTTTAATTCACACAGTCATAACCAGAAATTACATCCTACCTTTACTGTTTTGTGATCATAAAACAGAAATTACATCCTACCTTTACTGTTTTGTGATCATAAAACATGTTCTAGCGCAAAAAAAAAAAAAAAAATAGACAATCCTGTGCCACATTGGAGAGTAAGGCAGTGATTTCTCTTGACACATAGTACATATTCTTTGTTGTGATCGGCAAATGACATTGCTGGCATAGATTTGGGGATTGCCTTGTGATTCTATTCTATTCTATTCCATCCATCACTGAGATTTAACAATAACAGAACCATAGTGGTGTCCAAGTCCATTTCAAAAAGGTAATTTACCACTTTAATACAAGCAAAGCGATGCACATGGGCGCGAAGGTCACTCATGGTACACTGAGTCCCAAACAGGATGTGCCAAATTTTGAGTTCACAGCGAAGCAGGAAATGTCAAATGTTGAACACTTCCAGGGTTGACAGTAGATGAGATGTCGTGGAATCTCATGGGAATTCAGTGGCAAGTTCACACTTAAACAGGAAGTGCCAAATGTGTTTAACTTTGGAAAGTTTTTTTTATAATTCCCCCCTAGTTTTGATCTGTGTTTTTTAATTAACCTGTTCTTTGGTATGTTGTTTTTGCTGTTGTATTTAATGCTCTGTGAGGTTTCTGTGTAACTTTTTGTTTGTCTCATTAAATTTAAAAAAGTCAAATGTTGAACACTTCCTGGATCAACACTTCCTGGTTTGCCAATAGACGAGATCTTGTGGGATCTCGAGGGAATTCAGTGGCAAGTTGAGACTGAAACAAGAAATGCTGAATTTTGAGTCCACAGTGAAACAGGAAATGTCAAATGTTGAACCCATCCTGGCATGGGTGTGTGTAGCTGGGTTGCACTGGACTCCCCTGAAATCTGATTGGACACCCCGGGTGTCACCCAGATGATTGACATGTCACAGCACCGCACATCTGGTTGAAAAGAGCCATTTTGAAATTGGTGACGCATATTGACTGCTAGGAACATCCTGTACATTAGTTGGCACTGTATTCTACAAAAAAAGCTCTAATCCACCTTAACAGAAGAAGAAAAATCTTGGAGCCAGATTTGAACCTGAACACATCTTCTGAACCGCGAACTCCTAATGACACTAAACTTATATTGGTGAGCAAACGGCCATATTTTATGACAGAAATTAGGCCCAGGTTGTTAAAAGCGGCACTTCTCCTTTAATTTGGGTTGTCTTATATATATATATATATACATATATATATATATATATATATATATATACATATATATATATATATGCTCTGTTTGCTTATTTGAGATGTAAGATGCTGCCCGAGTGTTTCTCAGTTGCCCTCAAAAGTATTGGAACACTTGGTATTTCACACATTTTAATTTGTTTATGCCATTCCAAATACAAAAAAATCTAAAATTATCTTCATTAAACTCAAATTTATATCAAATCTGTACAACTTGGAATAAATTTAATTAAAAATATAAAATACAGCTTCCTGATGGAGTGGTGTAGAAGAGGATTTACTTAAAAAGAAGACCCGAAAGTTCAATTAATTTGGCCATATTGTGCAGCCCTACTGTCAACTAGCTGAAAAGTTTGAATATGAATTTACATCTACATTTTAAAAAAATGCTTAAAGTGGCACAGGGTTAAGAGGGCTGTAGTTGGGGGGGGCAAAGCTGAAGGTTGTTAGTCATGCTAATGCTCCACGGCAACATTTACTGAAAATAAATTGCAAGGGCCCTAAATGAGATGTTGACGGCTTTTTTACAGGCATGTGAGACGCAAATAAAGAAAATGCTTAAAATGGCGGGGATTAAGAAGGTGTAGTTGGGGGGTGTGGGGGGCTAGGACTCGGTGGAGAAATTATATCTCCACACTGGCCTAGGATCGCCTCAGTATCCCCCAGACAGAGGTGGTTAATGTGGCCTGAGAAAGGGAAGTTTGGGATCCCCTGCTGGAGCTATTGCCCCCACCACCTGATCCCGGATAAGCGGTTGAAGATGAGTGAGTGAGTGAGTGAGTGAGTGAGTGAGTGAGTGAGTGAGTGAGTGAGTGAGTGAGTGAGTGAGTGAGTGAGTGAGTGGGTGGGTGGGTGGGTGGGTGGATGGATGGATGGATGGCTTTTATTATCATTGTCATTACAACAAGATTTCCGCACTCACATTCCACAGATAAACAGCAATTAATCCACAATTATTACTTGTTTACCGTAATAATGGCACACATCAGAATTAGGACAACACATATACATTTGACACTGTTTATGTGCACTAAACTTCAGACAGTCCATTTTCCAAATTGAGGCAATGTGAGTGTGTGGTAGCCGCTGCAACTGAAGTCGCGCCACCTGCCAGAGTGGGAAGAACGGGGGCCTGCCACGGGGGGGGCAGGAAGGAGGTAAAAGGAGAAGCTGGAGCATTCTTCAGTCCATGTGTAAGTCAGTTATTTTCTTTGTGGGTTGAGATAAGAATGGAGCCGAATAATCTCACCAAGGCCTAAATAAATTCCTCTGGAGGTAAACAGTGGGCAATTTGTCCTTGAGGCTAGATAGCCTGGAATGTTGTAGCTGAGCAGTGAAAAACACTTTTAACAGTTCCACTTGAACAATCAAATCCCAATTATGAATTAAGAACATTCCCAATTATGAATTAAGAATATTCACCGACCTCCAAAACCTTCAGCTTCAACTGCAAGGCACGCATCAGCTCCAAGGTGTCATCCAATTTGCGTCTGAGTTCAAAAGTCAACGCAGTCTGAGAATGCAGTGCCTTGCCAACCTCATTAATCATGACAGACAAGCGAGGGCCCATGGTTCTTGATGCCGCCATCTTGCCAATTTTCCGGTAGATCAGGGCAGCACATAAGCCAAAAAGTACCAGCCCTGCTGCCATGAGACCAAAAACGAATAAATCATTGACATCCTCAATGGAGAAAGGCACCAAACATACAACACGCCAAGACCCTCAGGAGTCGAGGACATAGCCCGCAAGATGCATGCCATCTGGGTGGGTAGGATCCCCCGGTCCTGACCTTCTTGTAGAAAAAATGGTGTCAATAGCGTTCAGAGATCAGCTGATCAATTCCATGGTTAATCCAATAGTAGTCCAATAGATCCAGAATCCAATATAGTTTTAAGGAATTCACAGTCTGGTGAAGTAGTGACTTGAAGGTTAAAGGCAGAGAGATAAGGGAGAGTGGAGGAGATGTGACCACCCTCGTCGGAGTCACAAGCTGAAAAAGTGAGTGAGTGAGTGAGTGAGTGAGTGAGTGAGTGAGTGAGTGAGTGAGTGAGTGAGTGAGTGAGTGAGTGAGTGAGTGAGTGAGTGAGTGAGTGAGTGAGTGAGTGAGTGAGTATCAATGTGCAATGGTTCATGGGATGTGATAATTTCACAAAAAAACTATAACAATGTATTAATATAGTGTGCAATTGTATTGGCTAACATTGAAAACACTCAAATAGAATGTAAGCATGCGTGAGTGCGTGCGTGCATGCATGCGTTTTTGCCTTGTAGTCTGTGTATGTAATGATGAAGCTGTGCATTTGTGGAATCCAGCAGGATTTTTTCCACCTGTAAACGATTACATTTATGTGGAACTCAAATTTCCTCAAATCCTTGTATGTATGATTGTTTTTCTGAGATCTGGCCGTGGCTCCGTGTGCCTCAGTGGCCTGGAGCAGGACAGGGCCCGTGTGTTCTTTAGCTTGGAAATGAGTGTAGCTAAACTGCCTCTTTTTGACTCTTTAAGGTGCAAATTAAGAACCCTACTGGAATCACCGTCATTGCTGGTTAAAGAGACGTCTTTCATGTGCAGTAAATTCTGTCTTGTTTTGCGTGTGTCTGAAATAATGCAAATCCCATTTCAACTCTCACCAAAATGTGTCACAGAGGGTTGATGATTTCAGCTGAACTATGCTGTTTTGCCTGAAGGATGGGACTAACTTCACTAAGGGTGGGGGGGCGTTGCCATGTGGAGCTTGTCATTGCTGCCTGGCCCACCTACGCTTTCCCCTTGGTCTGCAGAGCGGCCCATCTCTGCCTTACAGCCGCAGCCTCAGGCTGGGAAATGTTTGAACATACCTCTCTCTCTGTTGTTCAAAAGCTGCTCGCATCCCAGAAATATTTATGGATCCCTTTTGATATTCATACACATACATTCTCACATGTAAGCGCACGCCTTTTCTTTGTTTTCTCCACACTTAAAGTCACTGAATTTATTTTTGTAATTGATGAACGAGAACAGTGTCGATGACGGAGAAGGTTTGCAGAAGATAATATTTAACTGTGATGATCATTGGCGCATATAATTACATGAGAAGAAGCAATCAATGTCGGTCATCACTTACTGAGTAACGATACCATTGTTCAGAGCAAAGAGTGCATCCACAATAAGCCATGGAACCTGGAAGATGCATCTTTGGTCTTAAAACTTACAAATTTTAAAACAAATTTTTGAAAATTCCAGCAGAGTGGAGAATTCTGGAAATGCTGGTGTGATGGAGCATTCAGAAAACAGTTATATAGTCAGATCCATAAGTCGTGGCAATTTGTCAGTGGCAAGCAAGATTGTCGCTTGATTGCTTCCCGAGCAGGATGGTGCAGAGGTGACTGAACAGACGTGGCACGTGGTTGCTGTGGGAAGCTTCTGCCAGTCAGAATTTTGCTTTTTCTCCTGATCTTGGAGGATCCCTTGTTGTACTCCAAAGTTTTGGCAGAAAGATATTCAGTCAGATCACTTTTAGTCTTGTCACGGGAGAGGAACCTGCTCATTGGGATGTGTTTGATGTTGGTATCATCTCTGACTTGATACTGAATAGATGCTTTTCCTTGTCTTTGTTTATGTACTCTTCAGAGAATCTGCTCTTTATGTGTCAAACACAACAATGATTTCATCATAATCTAGTGTTAGTAGCATCAGTCATTGAAGCATTGAAGTCATTGAAGCAGCCACTCAAATCCTTGACTGTCAATACAGTCGCTGTTTTTTTGCTCAGCTTCTGCAGAAGCGCCATACGGTCCACCAGTGCTATCTTCCGACTTAGCTGATCAGTAGATGTGAGGTCTGTGAGTCCTGTATCCATGGAATCTTGGTGGGTAGAGCTTCCAAATTGAGACAGCTAATGATCTTCATGGGGTATATCTTCTTTTGTCAGGTTCTCAAGTCGATGGATTAACTTGGACTTGTCATGGCATGGCAGAATTGTTCCATCAGGAGCGAAAAGTGCTCTTGGTGTCAGAGTGAAGTCATAGTTTCCTATGGCCTCTTTCTGGTTGATGTCTCAGTTTGACATGGCAAGTACCATCAGCCTTGCAAACAGGTCCTTGGTCTCCTTCAGATCCACAGTATTGTCTCTGAGTTTCACTGTAATCTTCTTCCCAGACAGAAACATTGTGGTGTTCTTTTTCTTCACAGGGGCCCAGAGGCTGACATCTCCACTGACACGCTCTGACAAAAAGTCTTCATACAACTTCTGGCCAGTGTCATCTGCATTCAAGATCTGAGGTACATACTCATCTGGGTTGTAGGCATGCGTGATCACACTGTGCAGGTTGTCCAGGTTTCCATGGCTGAGTATAGCTGCCTTGATCTTGTAGATGTATAAATATGTTGTTGAAATATATGACATATTTTCTGAGGTAAAATGAAGATAATACTTACTATAGAGGTGTTCGATGCTCTGTAAAACAATGTTCTTAAGGGATGACACTTCTGTTATAGCAAGTCTGATGAAGAACCATTTGCTCAAAACATCACAGCAAATAAAATCTTTCAAGAGGAACTACTTTGTGTGTGGATCACTCTCAGCACCCATTCTGGTAGGTTTGCAGTGTGCATGTCTGTGTAATCATTCCCACAATATATATTAAATGTTTTAATCAGTGATATGAAAAATGTTTATTTTTGAAGAATAGCTGGAAAATGAAATGATGACTTCTCATTACAAAGATATTGCAAGAAAACAACCACACCAGGTCATTTTTTACCTACTCATGCGTCGAAGGGTTAATATGGTCAAGTGTAGCCAGCAACATTGGATTCCTTGACCCTTACAGCATGGATTTAGCGGTAAAAATAAACATTCTAGCTTATTCAGAAGTCGAGATATTAATATTTAAAATTTTACAACAGCCATTTTTTTACTTCAATATGGCCGCCATATAGACATCTGAGCAAATGCAAATTTTCTGAGTCCTTATACAATAACCTTTCCAAAAAATGCATAGTTTAGCAAATCCCACAAAGGTTAAAATCTAAATATAATGAACCTGACTATTATCTGTGTGAAACACCTTGATGTAGCTTTGTTGTGATTTGGTGCTACATAAAATGAAATAAATTGAAAATGAAATGAAAGTGAAGTTCTGTGTGGCTTTTATAACCAGCCATCAAATAATAGTTTTATGCTTTTAGTTTGTCTAAGAAGAAGAAAAGACAACTGCTTTGTGCTATCAAAAGCTACAATTGAAATGGGCAGGCCACAGCTCAGTGGGTAGACTGATTCATCTCGAACTACTCACCAAAGGGTCATTGGAATGAATTTACTTACGTGTCTGTGTTGAAGTCTCCTTGAGCAAAACACTGAATGCCAAATTACTCTGTCCTGTTTACAATGTTGAAGTCTATAACAATCTTCCCATGTGGTTGGTGGCAGTTCTGTCACTGTAAAAGCATTCAGCTAACATAAGACACAGACTACTGTGGTGCTATCATGTCATCCTGATGTGGTGTAGCTACAGTTCATGCTCCTCAATCTGACTTGTCCTGACAAGCTCCACCTCCTACAGTTAAAATGGGCAAATCATCCAGCTGGCAAACAACTGAAACACAGAATACTGACTTTCATTCTGGGCTCATGGCATCAAGCATCTTATTGGTAGTAATACTCACTCTGGTTTGTGCATACATGGTGTTGCCAATGCAACCTCACTGAATAAATAAACATTTAAAAACAATGATTTGTCCGATAGGACACACGTGTGGGGCCATGAGGGCTGTGGGGGGCGTGCCACAGGACCAGGACAATGCAACAGTATGACGAATATGCCACTTTCAGTCACGTATCAGCAGAAATACGCTGTAACAAATGCCGTTTGGTCAGTTATCACAGCACTTTTTTTCTCTTTTTAGAAAATACATTTATCTGCTTGTTGATTTTAGCCTTTTCATGGTGCTATTACAAGACAGTGATTGTAGCGCAGTGGTAAAGTTTCCATCTGGTAATCAGAGTGTGCAGGTTCAAATCCTGTGAGTGGCTTTTTTCTTTTAATTTAACCAGGGTTATTTATCCGCAGGCTTCTGTAGTGTGTCCCCTTTTTATGTATTATTTATATCAACCCAGTGATATTCACTAATTATAGAGCTGGTTTTTATTTTATTTTCCTCCACATCAGCGGCTCGATGTGATGCACCTCGTCCCATGGAACACACTGCTTGAAAGACACCGTTGCGTGCATGAACCGTCACACTGGCATCGTACACGCCTGTCCGTCGGCATGATGTTTTGTGGTGTGCTCATACAAGCTCTACCACCGTGAGTCGCTCTGAGTTGTACGTATTCACACTATGTGTGAAGGGTCCCTAACGTCTGTCGGACATCCTTTGGCAAGCTACAAACAAATACAGGACAAACAAACATACAACCTCTGTCCTCTCAGAATTTTGAGCATGCACAAAATTTTCCAACAAGCTCGCTGGACATCAGCTGACAAGGAAGGCATTTAACGAACGAGGAAAGGATTTGTACAGAACAAAAACGGATATCAAAAGTCCTTATCTGTTGCTCATACATTTCCTCAATCTGTCATTTAATGAGCAAATCATGTTAATCTATGTTTGCTCCAATCGTTTCGAGTTAAACAGTTATGAACTTCATTTTGACCATGCAAGGTCACCTAAGGTCAAAGGTCATGATAAACAGAGGGGTAAATGGTAAATGGACTGCATTTATATAGCAGTTTTCCATGTGCATCAGACACACAAAGCGCTTTACAATTATGCCTCACATTCACCCTGATGTCAGGGTGCTGCCATACAAGGCGCTCATTATACACCGGGAGCAATAGGGGATTAAAGACCTTGCCCAAGGGCCCTTAGTGATTTTCCAGTCAAGCGGAGATTTGAACCGAGGATCTTCTGGTCTCAAGCCCAACACCTTAACCACTAGACCATCACCTCCCCCAATAATTAAATAATATCGGGTGTCCCAAAAAATATGCAACATTTTATCAGCAAAGAAAATGGTCAAAGCATATGGCTAGGAAATAAATTTATGGCTGGATAGAAAGCTGAAAGGTTGAAGTTTTTCATACCAATGTCAATATTGGCCCTGCATTTTGTCAGTCTCTTAGACAACATGTTCAATGTCGGCCCCACCTTGGCCAATTACGGCCTGCAAACACTTTGGGGAAAGTGTCCTGAGGAGTGTTTCGGATTTCTCGGCAGATGTTTTCCTTCAATGCATCGATGCTTGGCATCAACATAAACTTCAGGGTCTCTGCAAGTAAAAAAGAAACATGAGTGATTAAGTTTGTAGCATTTAAGGGTCAAACCGAATGTTTTAAATGTTGTATTTTTTTTGGGACACCCTATAATTAATAAATAAACAACAAATAATAATACATAATAATAAATAATTAATAATAAATAATAAAATAATAATTTACTGTTTAAAAAGTGATTAAAAGAAACATCTTGGCTGAGTCCAGAAAGTCGTTGAAAGACTGGATCTTAGTCTTTAGATGCGAGACGATTGCAAACACAGACACTTTGATTCCTCACTCAGTTTCTCAAGTGCTGCAGTCAGAGTGTCCACTGATTCTGCAAAGATCACAGCATCATTCATAAAGTCAAGCTGCTGGTTTCCACAACCCAACCCAACACCTAATCCATGCAAGCACTGCACAGTGCAGGAGCCAGAACATATCCCTGTCAAACGGCAGATTCCACTTGGTAAATTCTGAGTGCCTATAGGCTATATGCATACGCTGGCTATGATATCCAGCAACGTTTTGGGAATCTGCACGACCAACCAAATCAAACACTTTGTGAAAATCGACACAGGCTGCAAAGCAGCTGTGCCGATATTCATGCTGGAATAAATTAAGATGAGCAGAGCTAATGGTGGTCTAGGGTTGACTTCTTGGGTGTCAGCCTGTCTGCTCTATATATATGGTATGTACTGTACACTTACACTGTACACGGTACACATACCTCTAGCAAGTGTAAGACAAGTACTGAGAACCCAGATCAGTGGTAGATATACTCAGATCCAACCCATCAACATGTCTGCGCTCCCAGTCACCGGATACCCTGCTAAAATAATAAACTGGCCAAAGGAAGAAATAAATGTTACAGATGTCAAGCCTGGGAACATGTGCTGGTGTCCCCACATCCACCACAGCACAGAATCACCCAGGTAGCACTTCAATTTTCAGATTGTATGCATCATAGTTTTTATAACAAAAAGTTATAATGTGTGACTTGGTGGGGGGCATTTGCTATGATAGATTTCTTCTTGCAGCAACATTTACAATATCACAAATATTACAAATAATGAATGTTTATGAGCTCAGTGGTATGAATATTAATTCCATTGAAAGAATGAAAAATCATTCATTATTTGTTTTATATAACAGTGAAAATAGGTCCTTGTCATCTGATTTTATTAATTTATAAACAACAGAAAAGGGACTTACATTTTGGTGTTCATCACTGGTGCTGAAAAGAATTATATAACGGCTGAGTGGATCCTTGTCCATTTGATTGGGGGGTTGTATCTCACGTGACATGGATCATTCTTCCCATTTGTGTTTCATTGAGCGTGCAATAGTTCTTTTTAGCATGCAATTATGGTGCTATATGAAATGTGCTATTGCACACCCCAACCACCGCACATGCTCACACTACCGGGGTGGCGTTTAGCGAAACATGGCGGAGATTGTCTTGCTGACGGACGTCGATTTGAAGGAGCTAATTGACGGTGCTAATTTTCCAAACACACACACACACAAAAAAAAAAGAAATCACGACACTGTAAGCCATCAGGAAACATGAAGAGCTGTTAGGATGAATAAATTTCTGACATGATTTTTCGCTAGACTGAGGCACTACACAAAGTCTTTTTTTTTTTGGAAGTACACAAAGTCGTGCATGGCATTACGGACTACATCGTCAGAATTATTTTTGAACTACGAGGTCTGTTAGAAAAGTATCCGACCTTTTTATTTTTTTCAAAAACCTGATGGATTTGAATCACGTGTGCTTGCATGAGCCAACCTTGAACCTTCGTGCGCATGTGTGAACTTTTTCACGCCTGTCGATTGCGTCAATTCCTGGTAAGCAGCCTTTGTGTGGGACGTGTGTTGTGCGCTCGGCATTTTTTCATTCCAAGGAAAAAGACGGAACGACTGGAGCACCGCGACTGCATCAAATTTTGCCACAAACTGGGCAACAGCCAGGTGGAAACCATTCAGATTATTCAGATGGCTTTCGGTGACGATCCTATGGGCATCACACAGATTAAGGAGCGGTACAACCGGTTTAAAGACGTCCGCACAATGGTGGAGAGCGAGCCACGCTCCAGGCGGCCATTAACATGCTGAAATGAGCAAATCATTTCCAAAGTGAACGCTGTGGTAATGCGGGACCATCATGTGACTATCCGAAAAATTGCGGAAGAGGTGGACATCAGCACTTTTTCGGCACATTCCACTGTGACAGAAGATTTGGCCATGAAAAGAGTTGCAGCGAAATTCATACCGATGGCTTCGGCATGAAGCTGACGGAGCAAACGCGCCTACATGTTGAAGTCTCACAGGACATGTTGTGACATGCCCACCTCTTCCACAATTTCTTGGATAGTCACACGACTGAAAAGCCACTGAAAGCCATCTGAATCTTCTGAATGGTGGAAGAGGTGGGCATCATTTTTCGGAGTCCAGCATGTCATTATATTAGCCATTATATAAAACAAATAATGAATGTTTTTACTTTTTTTTTTCAATGGATCAAATATTTAATTCGGTGAAAACTGGAACATACCATTCAACAAGGCTCGTTGAATGGTATGTTCCAGCTTTCACCTCATGAAATATTCGTAAACATTCATTATTTGTATACTATTGCACAGTCAGTGAAACACAGTGACAAATAGTACAAATACTCCATTTCAGGTGACATAAAAACCACCAATCAAATGACAAGGATCCACTCAGCTGTTATATAAATTGTAATATCATCAACAGTGAAGTGGACCTATTAGGACTCTACAAAGATTGAGAACATTTCTTTTCCAGTCGTATATTTAGAAAAGTTGTTGCCAGTAACATCATTTTCATGCTCATTGTATATATTTGTCTGAAACACCTAAATGGTTGACATGCCCCCCCCCCCCCAGTCTCTCCACTCCCCTCACCCTGGCTTCCTCCCTGTCACCTCGAAGGCAGCACGGTTTTTACTGCTGCAGCTTTCAATCCCTAAGCTGGGCGGCGCGGGCCCCTCCTGCTGCGGCCTTCACCCACTTTGCCTCAATTCGGATGACGGACTGCTTCAAGTTTAGAGCACATAAACAATGTCAAATGTATATGTGTTGTCTTTAATTTTGATGTGTGCCATTATTACGGTAAACAAGTAATAATTGTGGATTAATTGCTATATCTTGTCTGAGGTAATTGGAGTGTAAACATAAATGCCCTTTTAGGGATCAATAAAGTTGTCTGAAGTCTGATATTTTAAAGAGAGATCTGAGTTATCTTCACAAAAGGCTGCAGTTAAACTTCGTTAGTTTCCAAGAGGGATGTTGTGAGGGTCGAAGGTCACAGGCGGGCACAGCAGGTGCTGTGAGGTGCTGATGGTTCAGCGTGTTGGTGGAGCAGAGCCGTGATAAAGTCCACTTCCTGGCAGTTTAATGAGGGAGCAGCGTGTGTGCCCGCTCCACTGCAACTCATCATCACTTAATGGCACCGCTAATCCCTGCAGAGCTGCTGCTGTACGCACAATAGTTCCTGCCCTCCATGTGGCCAAAAATCCCAGCAACACTTCCTCACTCCGAGTGTCACTGGTTAGATGCTCACAGTCAGTGTGAAAATGTGCTTCTGTGGGAAAAAAAGGATGAGCTGGATCTCACAGGGGGGTTCCGGGTGGAAACGAACCTTTTGGATGTTGTTCCGTGCTGTCGCTGGCTTTAACGCCTTCTAAGGTGTTTCAGGGCTGCAAAGTGTAAAAATGGGCCCATTATTTTTCACTGCAAGACTTCCATTGGTGTGAATGCTGATAAACTGCAAAGCTCTCTTTTGGGGTTGTGATGTGAAGGGTCAGAGCAAGTCTCGCGCTAACCTTTTGGTCATATTCAGATGTTCCTGACATTCTTTAAAGCTATCCTAATTGGCCCGAAGCGTGAAACATGATCTGCTAGCTGCTGGTTGCTGTGTTTTTCACAGCACTATGCCATCGTGACGTGGACGGTCCCTGGCCTGTCAGCTTTGCCAAGAATTCTGTCCTACATTTCCTTTCGCATGTATTGAAAAAGAGCTCGGCGCCACAGCAAGGGGCAGCGGTACGCATGCATGCATCTGTTAGCACACTCATCAAACAATGATTTCTAAACCTCCTTTTGTTTGTGAATGGCACAGCAAATTCTCCTGCCTCTATTTGAACGCGGCCTCATTAGAACAGTACAGAGGAACAACTTGAATTTCTGGTGTTGCACGCACCCAAACACACCATACGTCCTCGCTCAGACAAACATATGGAAATTGATTTGCAAGTTTAAAAAAAAAATAACAAAAGCATGAAAATGTAAACCACACACCCCGAAAGCATTCCACGTTTGAATGCGATGGTCTTGAGAAGAGGGAGCTCTCGCAGCGTCACGGATCCTGAACGGTAATGCATGTAGCAGAACCGTCAACGCCAGCTTGTAAAACATCTCAATATGTTAACATGAGTCCACCAATAACATGACTCATTTCAATTTCACGCATGTAGAAAACAATCAGTTTCATTTCCAGCTCAGAGCTTGACTTGTTTTCAGCAGAGGACATTCTTATTTCCCTCCTTTGGATAATAATTTACAGATTTGCTATCTCACAGAATGCATTCATTTGCTGAGCCTTTACTCTCAGTGGGACTCCCAGGCAATGGAAACCAAATCTTTATGATTCCTTACCGCTCCATATGTTTTTGTTTATCAGCAGCTCTCTCTGTCTGGAAAATTACCTCTTCATGTTGGGACACAGATATGTACAAACATGTTGGTTCTGCGATTCTACCAGTAGATATTGTGATCAGAATCTTTCACCCATTACCAACTCATACAAGGTCTGTCCATAAAGTATCGTACCTTTTTATTTTTTTCAAAAACTATATGGATTTCATTCATATGTTTTTACATCAGACATGCTTGAACCCTCGTGCGCATGCGTGAGTTTTTCCACGTCTGTCGGTGACGTCATTCGCCTGTGAGCACACCTTGAGAAGGAGTGGTCCCGCCCCCTCGTCGGATTTTCATTGTCTGGAAATGGCGGAATGAAAAGGACTTTTTTTCCATCAGAATTTTTTCAGAAGCTGTTAGAGACTGGCACCTGGAAACCATTCGAAAAATTTATCTGGCTTTCAGTGAAAATTTTACAGGCTTCACAGAGAATAAGGACTTTAAATACAGCTTTAAGGACCCCTTTAAGGACGGTCGGCACGCCGCGCTCCGAGCTGCGACGACGCAGCACAAACCACTGGATCATTTCTAAGCTGATGGCTCTGTGGATACGAGACCGTCATGTGCTCTTTCTCTGGTTATCACAAGAGCTGGACATCAGCCATTTTCTGGCAGATTTCACTTTTAACAAGAGATTTTGTCATGGTAAGCCGCGCGGAGGCTTTGCGCGTTACAACCGATTCGCTGATGAAGCGAGACAAAGGAACACCTCCCTTTCGGAGTGTTAGAGGACAAGTTGGGACATGTCCAGCTCTCCACAAGTTCTCTTATACTCACTCGACTGGTAAGCACTGAAAGCCGAGATAGGCATGTCCCAACATAAAAACATATGAATGAAATCCATATAGTTTTTAAAAAAAATAAAAAGGACAGACCACATATGTGTCAAAATAAAATTTAGGAATTTTTTTGTCATCTGAATGGAACTGTACTGTTTGTGCTTGAATCTGAATAAAATGCATGAACATTGCTCAGAAATGTAATATATAAATATGAAATAGGAAGCCATAGTCAAATTTTGCTATGTTCAGCAATTAAAACGTTGTTGTTCTGCATCATCAAACATTGTGTATTTCAAGGATGTGAAATAGAGCATTTTAAAAAATTCTGGTTTTCAAACTCAACAATGTAACTTTAGTTACAAGTTCCTCTGAGAATTAGTTTAGATTATGATCGCAATCACTGGTAGAAACTGCAATTCTGTGACATATATATATATATATATATATATATATATATATATATATATATATATATATATATATATATATATGATGTTTGTATTAATTTATTTTATTTTTTAAATTCCAGTTAGTGCAGAGTTGTGATAGTAAAACTATGTCTCTCAGAGTAAAAGTGATGAATGATGTTTTAGTCATTAAAAATATATTCGTATTGTTATGACTTACCTCTTTGAGTACTCTCCTGTAATCTGTCTGTAAACATGAGAAAACCTGACCGGTCTGGACGAAGGTCATCCATTAGCTGTTTACCAGAAACAGATTTGTTGTGTATTTGAAATGATGTGAAATATGTTTATAAAGCTCACACCGTGTCAGCTGTGAGCACCGCCTCTTGTCCCTCTGCACTTATCAAACAGAGGGAGACTGACGCACACTGCTGACCCCTGTGAATGAAGAAAAACAGATAGGCTTGTTGCCTATTTAGACAGAGTACTAAATTATTTTTAAAATGTACATCGTGGCTTGTCATGAAGCAGCAGCTGCCGTGACTGTCCGCTCCACTCGCTCCATGAAAATAACGTGAGGCAGAGACAACACATGCACGCTTATTTGATTGGTTTAATCAGGTTTAATTAGCCAATACCGATCAATCAAAAACTGCCTTGATCGGGCTGATTCTGTGGCTGTGATTGAAGAAGTGTGCATACGACTTTACATCATCACTCAGCTTCATAGTGGAGCAGAGAAGAATTTTCATACATCAAAACAACACAAATCTAGGCTTCCATCTTCCACGTGCCTTCTGGCAAACTGCAGCTGAACTTTCAAGTCTGAGAAAGTACTCATTTTTCAGGCTTTTTCATTTAAATTTCCAAAATGATGCCCTTTAAACTCACAGTGAAAGGTAATCTCTACATCATGAATTAAACGTAATAAAAATCTAAAAGCCAAAATGGTGGTGGAATAGGTAAGTGCATCCTTTACTGTAACACAAATAAATCATCATTTTTACATCCAGTTTTCTTCAGACAAGTCAGGGGATGGACACACGAACATTTCTAAATCACTGATTATGTCTTGGACTTTATTTACATCAATTATGAAGAAATACAAACAGTATGGCACTCTATGGTAAATCTGTGTGGAGTAGACAGTTCTCAAAAACTGAGTGACTGTGCAAGAAGGAGAAGAGTGAGGAAAGCCACCAAGACACCCAGACAACCCTGAGCAAGTTATAGGCTGGAGAAACTGTGCAGATTGAAAGTTTTGCATTTTGCATCAACACTCATAGGTTCATAGCAGAGTGGAAAAGAATTTCCTTTCAGCAGAACAGATCAAACCTAGGCTGGCATCTCAGATGTGCCTTCTGGCAAATTGTAAAGGCCCCTTCACACATAACATGAAAGACGCAGAAACCGAAAGAAAATCCGTGAACGAAAAACAAAATGAGGAACCACGAAACATTCCACCTGTTGTCGGGAGGGACACACGGTCGGACAGGCGTGCATGATACCACAGCTACAGTTTCGTGCACGCTTGTGTTCACATGCATGAACACAGTGCGAGCATGTGGAAAGTCACGCACACAGCAACAGCATCATAATTTATGTTTTACATGAATTACCTGATGTGCTCCTCTCATGAAGAGCCGGCCGGCTCCCGTGTCATGAAGAGCCGGCTATCACGTCGTGAACATATCAGCTGGCATGGCATGTCCAGCACGCAGTGATCCGCTGCAAATGTGATACGTGTTTTAATTATTACCATGTGGGGAAATCCTGCAGTGACACGTGCCTCGCGGGGGCGTCCCTTGGGGTGATTTCATGCATGGCACGATAGTCACCAGCGCTGCAGTGCACTGACGCAGCAGTCAGCTGAAGCAATATGTGTATTAATTTATTTCCACGTGAGGACAGCAAGCCTGCATGTCTCAGGGGGACATGCCCACCTCTGTCTGCGGACCTCATCAGCTCACAGAAAAAAGTCTCACTCCCTGTTCCTTTGTTCTGAGATTTTTATTTTAATGTATGTATTATTATGTGTTTGTCCTGCATCTGTCTGATGTCTGTGTTTGTAATTTAACACCTTGCGTGCACGGTCACGTCCAGCTAACAGTCGGTGGTCAGCTAACAGGTGCCGTATGTCCACAGTAAAGCGTAGGAGAAAAGCGATCACAAATGAATGAGTTTACGCCTTCACCCTTATTTGTGTTATTTAATCTCCACTCTTTCTGTCTGTCATGTAAATTACAATTTACGTGGTGGAAGTGACATCAGCCTGCCTGCTGGACAGTGACCGGACTCTGGGGCCCTCACCCACAGCTAACAATGATGGATTCATGGTGTGTGTGTGGGGGGGGGGGGCACTCCACAAGCCATGTGTGTGTATGGGGGGGAGGCGTTCGGCACAGCCACAACCATGTGTGTTGCTAGGTTACGCCACACTCGTGAGGCACTTGTGCATTTATATTTTATTCTTTGACTTACTGTGTTGTTCTTTTTAATGTATGGGTGCTATGTACTGGATGTGTTGTTGTGTAGCAGATTCTGTCCAAGGCAAATTTCTCCTTAGGGAGACAAATAAAGACACTTTGACTTTGACTTAGACAGTTTTCACAGACAGGTCGAATGTGGTCACCTGCTGTCTACTCTCGTGCTGGGAGCGCAAATAGCCCTGCCTTTTCTAAGTGTCCAGCGAGCAGTGTTAGATGTTCGTGTGCAAAACCTGGAATTTGGCCAACACCTGCCGAGAGAGGAGTTCAATGGGCACTCACAGGGCAGTCGCTGTCTTTCGGCTACTGGTGTCCACGAATGGTTGTCGGGACAGCTGTACGAGGCATTTGTGTTGCACGTGATGCAATATACTATAGGTAGGTAGGCATATATATATATATATATACACACTCAACAAAAATATAAACGCAACACTTTTTGTTTTGCTCCCATTTTGTATGAGATGAACTCAAAGATCTAAAACTTTTTCCACATACACAATATCACCATTTCCCTCAAATATTGTTCACAAACCAGTCTAAATCTGTGATAGTGAGCACTTCTCCTTTGCTGAGATAATCCATCCCACCTCACAGGTGTGCCATATCAAGATGCTGATTAGACACCATGATTAGTGCACAGGTGTGCCTTAGACTGCCCACAATAAAAGGCCACTCTAAAAGGTGCAGTTTTATCACACAGCACAATGCCACAGATGTCGCAAGATTTGAGGGAGCGTGCAATTGGCATGCTGACAGCAGGAATGTCAACCAGAGCTGTTGCTCGTGTATTGAATGTTCATTTCTCTACCATAAGCCGTCTCCAAAGGCGTTTCAGAGAATTTGGCAGTACATTCAACCAGCCTCACAACCGCAGATCACGTGTAACCACACCAGCCCAGGACCTCCACATCCAGCATGTTCACCTCCAAGATCGTCTGAGACCAGCCACTCGGACAGCTGCTGAAACAATCGTTTTGCATAACCAAAGAATTTCTGCACAAACTGTCAGAAACCATCTCAGGGAAGCTCATCTGCATGCTCGTCATCCTCATCGGGGTCTCGACCTGACTCCAGTTCGTCGTCGTAACCGACTTGAGTGGGCAAATGCTCACATTCGCTGGCGTTTGGCACGTTGGAGAGGTGTTCTCTTCACGGATGAATCCCGGTTCACACTGTTCAGGGCAGATGGCAGACAGCGTGTGTGGCATTGTGTGGGTGAGCGGTTTTCTGATGTCAATGTTGTGGATCAAGTGGCCCATGGTGGCGGTGGGGTTATGGTATGGGCAGGCGTCTGTTATGGACGAAGAACACAGGTGCATTTTATTGATGGCATTTTGAATGCACAGAGATACCATGACGAGATCCTGAGGCCCATTGTTGTGCCATACATCCAAGAACATCACCTCATGTTGCAGCAGGATAATGCACGGCCCCATGTTGCAAGGATCTGTACACAATTCTTGGAAGCTGAAAATGTCCCAGTTCTTGCATGGCCGGCATACTCACCGGACATGTCACCCATTGAGCATGTTTGGGATGCTCTGGACCAGCGTATACGACAGCGTGTACCAGTTCCTGCCAATATCCAGCAACTTCGCACAGCCATTGAAGAGGAGTGGACCAACATTCCACAGGCCACAATTGAGATGTGTTGCACTGCATGAGGCAAATGGTGGTCACACCAGATACTGACTGGTATCCCCCCCCCCCCAATAAAACAAAACTGCACCTTTCAGAGTGGCCTTTTATTGTGGGCAGTCTAAGGCACACCTGTGCACTAATCATGGTGTCTAATCAGCATCTTGATATGGCACACCTGTGAGGTGGGATGGATTATCTCAGCAAAGAAGAAGTGCTCACTATCACAGATTTAGACTGGTTTGTGAACAATATTTGAGGGAAATGGTGATATTGTGTATGTGGAAAAAGTTTTAGATCTTTGAGTTCATCTCATACAAAATGGGAGCAAAACCAAAAGCGTTGCGTTTATATTTTTTGTTGAGTGTGTATATATATATATATATATATATATATATATACGAGGTCTATTAGAAAAGTATCCAACCTTATTATTTTTTTCAAAAACCATATGGATTTGAATCACGTGTGATTACATCAGACATGCTTGAACCCTCGTGGGCATGCGAGAGTTTTTTCACGCCTGTCGGTTACGTCATTCGCCTGTGGGCAGTCTTTGAGTGAGGAGTCGTCCACCCGCTCGTCGATTTTTTTCATTGTTTAGGAATGGCTCAGAGACTGTTGCTTTGTTTGATAAAAATTTTTTCAAAACTGTAAGGCACAACTGAGTGGACACCATTCAATAAATTCAGCTGGTTTTCGGTAAAAATTTTAACGGCTGATGAGAGATTTTGGTCTGGTAGTGTCGCTTTAAGGACGGTCCACGGCGCCTGACGGCGATCTGCGCTTCGAGGCGGCAGCGTCTCGCCGTTTCAAGTTGAAAACTTCCACATTTCAGGCTCTGTTGACGCAGTAAGTCGTCAGAGAACAGAGAACTTTCAAAAGAAGTCGGCATGAGGAGTTTATTCGGACATTCCATTGTTAACGGTCATTTTGTAATGAAAGAACGTGCGGGCAGTCGCATGTCGGGTTGGACCCGACCGCGGGGGGTCGCGGCAGGAAAAACACCTCCGTTGGAAATCTTAACGGGCAAGTTGGAACATGCCCAAGCTGTTAAACAATTTCTCAGTTACTCACTTGTTGAAAGCCATTAAAAGCCGCCTGAATTCTACAAATGGTTTTCAACACGGAGGTGTTTTTCCTGTCGCGGCGCACACAGATTTGCAGAGTTGTCACGGAAACGACTCGGCGAATTTGCGCGTACGTCTTTCATTAAAAAAATGTCCTTAAACAGTGGAATGTCCGCATAAATTCCTCATGCCGGCCTCTTCTGAATCTTCTCTGTTCTCTCACGATGTCCTGGGTGAATTAAGCCTTAAATTAGGATGTTTTCAGCTCGAAACAGGCCGACGACAGCGCCTGGAAGCGCTGCAGGACGTCCCACTCCATGGGAAGTCCTTACACCGACAGAAACACCCCATAATCTCTCATCAGCCGTTAAACTTTTCACAGAAAACCATCTTAATTTCTCGAATAGTGTCCACTCGGATATTCCTCACAGGTCCAGAAAAAATTTTGATAAAGCAACGCGCGCCGTCTCGAGCAGCGTGTGAAACAAAGGAATTCAGCCGAGAGGGCGGGACCACATCTCACTCAAGGCCTGCCCACAGGGAAATGACGTCACCGACACGCGTGAAAAAACTCACGCATGCGCACGAGGGTTCAAGCATGATTGGTGTAATCGCATGTCATTCAAATCCATATAGTTAAAAAAAATAATAAAAGGGTCGGTTTATTATCTAAGAGACCTCGTATATATGTGTGTGTGTGTGTGTGTGTGTGTGTGTGTGTGTATGTGTGTGTGTGTGTGTGTGTGTGTGTGTGTGTGTGTGTGTGTGTGTGTGTGTGTGTGTGTGTGTGTGTGTGTGTGTGTGTGTGTGTGTGTGTTCCAGCTGCCTACCACCTCTGAAAGACATGCAGATTGGGTAGAAACCATGAAATTGTCCGTAAGTGAGAGCATGAATGGGTTTTTCTGTTTTGCCCTGTGACTGATGGCAAACGCTCCAGTCCCAAGTAACAAGAGTAAACAGGTTCAGAAAATGACATCTATGAGTCAATGATGATTGCAAGGTACACAGATGAAATGTATCAAAAGTACCTTTAGCATTCCACTGTACTCTTTCTACAAACTCTTTAACAACTATTTTTGTTAACATTAAAAGGTAAAAATGTAAAATAAAATTTGAAAAATTATCCAAAAGTATCCACTAAATACCCTGTTCCCACTTTTCCTGATATCAGATATGAAAAATACATTTTAGTCAAACACATACGTTAAAATTACATCATATTATTAAAGATACACTGTATAATAAAGGGCATGAACGATCCATTAATCATAACACTGACACGCCATATGAAGCAGGTCAGCGTGCCCAGTGGTACAATGTGCTGCGTCATCCAGTTATTAAATGAATAAGAACGACCTCTCAGACCAAGTATCGTTTGTAATAGCTTATGTGAGAACTTTATTGGCCTTCTTATGCCTCTGGATAAATTCACATATGTTACGAGGTGCAAATTTGTGCCTCTTATTGGTTGAAATATTGCCTATTCAAGGCGGAAATATCACCGCTCACAGAGCTGAGCATTTACACTGACATAAGCAGGAAGTAGAAAGCTAGAAGATATTTCTATGCTATTAATATTTTTTTTACAGTTTTTTCCCATAATTACACATTACTGTCACACACACACAATATGCAGAGTGGCCAATTATGGAATATTTGTGATATCAGTAGAACTTTAGAGTCAGGAAATGACTGAATCTCATAGAACATTCTCATCACAGTGACCTCTAGTAACCAAATACCTGCTTCATTTGCAAAAAATCAATAAAAAGTGATATTAAAACATTCTGTTGGAAGTGGTATAATTCCATAACAACTTCGTATAGCTGTATTTTTAAATACAGTGTTTAATATATTTAAGTTTGTATGAAGAGGAAGTTTATGACAATTTTTTGTGAGTGTTTGTGGATATAAGCGCTTAATTTAATTAGTTATTTGGCAAAAAAAACGTATATTTACATAAAATACCCTAAATAAATTGCAGAGGATTACACATTAAAACAACAACAAAAAATTGTCTATAGGCCATCCATTTTCTATACCCACTTACTCCATTTAAGGGTCACAGGGGTTGGAGCCTATTCCAGCAGTCTTAAGCCCTGTTTACACATAGACGGTAAGAGCTCCCGGAAGAGTTTTTAGCCGTCTTAAGGATCAAACGTCGTTGTTAACGCTGGCACTAGGGGGCGTGGCTTAATTCCGGCTTTACCGGGAATCGTCGAAAAAATTATTCCACATGTCGAATAATGCCGGGAGCACTCCCGGAGAATTAGCGTGACGACGGAGACATTGCGAACAACGGCGTTTGATACTTTTTAATCGCTGTTTCATCCTGCCCCTTCCTGTAGTGCCGCAGTTTACACCGCCGTAATTGGCAGCCGGCATTGTATCCCTAACCAACAGCGTGTAAAACGGCGATAGAGCCCACATCGGCGTCCTCAACGGCGTTTTAACCGGCGACAGAGGCAGACAAAACGGCGGCGCTAGCGGACAGTATGCCGTTCTAAACGCCACCTCACGGTTAAAACGACGTTCCAAACAGCCGATAGGCCGCGGTCAGTATAAAAACATTAGCGCGCTGCATGCACTCGTGGCCAGCTCCAGATATTTTTGCAGAGAAGCTCCAGTATGCCTCCTAAAAGAAAATTGGCAGCGGCAAGGACTTACCAAGAGGTCTGGTTCAGAAGCAGAGGGGAGGCCTGTGGTGGAGACGGAGCAACACGTTGAGGAAGGGGAAAGGAAGGAGAAGAAAAGGCTGAGGATGATCTCCCTCCCCCTGCAGTGACAGAGGCATGTATTCCTGCTGCTTCAGCCTATTATAATCTGGGGGCGGTGCCTATATGCAAAAGATCCTGGAGTAACGCAGGATTTGCCTGTTTAAAAACCTGGGTATTAACCAGCGGTACACAGGGCATTATCGGCGGCAGCAGAACGCCGTTCTCACGCGCAATTGTAAAGGATAGAACTGGGTATTAACCCCCGTTGCCTGATGTGTGCCGGATGCTACGGCGTCAAAATACCGCTTTATTCGGCGGATTTAGCAGCGTTTTATATGCGTATTCGCGGATAGTACAGTGGTCAAAACGCCGGCGAAATGCTCCGCACCTTTCCACCACGAAAACAGCCGGAACTACCACGAACTTCGGTCTACGTACTACCCGCCGACAAAACCGTCTATGTGTAAACGGGGCTTCAGGGTGTGAGGCAACATGGAGAGGATGCCAGAAAGGCCACAGGTGGGAAACGATCCCAATACCTTTTTGCTGTGAGGCAACAGTGCTAACCACTAAGCCGCAATGCCACCATCGTCTGTAGTGCCCATGTTATTGTGATTTATAGTGAGTGCTTGTATACATTCAGCAATCATTTTGTATGCAATATGTTTATGAAGAAAATATATGTTCAACTGAGATTTCTCCTCTGACAGTCTTCTCTTACACTTACAGATACTCTGTCTGCCCATGATTAATTCTGTTTTATCAACACACTATGTCCAAAACCCCAAAATCAAAGTCAGTAAGTACTGCATAGGTTAAAAATAGAAGAAAGAAGTCAGAAAGAATGCAATATTTACTTATTTTTAAGGATTATCTGTAAATCAAAACATTGTGATCGGTGTTCATTTTTCACAGAACACATGATGTCTTCCTTTTGTTACAGATTCCAGAGCAATGATCCAGAACACAGGTGTTGCACTGGTTTTGAAATATTCTGGATCAGTGTCATGAGTTAGCCATCACTAATTTGTGGTACTTACAAATCTTTCTGGTGTCATCCCCAGCCACACATTCTATCTTTTCTTTACTTGCAGTTTTACTTTCCCATTCTGTTGTACGTTTCATCCTGGGTATCATATTTCTCTCTGCGGCTGTTGGCTTAAATTGTTTGCTTTTGCTGACACTCACATGCAGGCGGGCGTCGGTAGGTGCAGCGCATTGAGGAGCACGTGTGTTCTGCACATGGCAGACAAAACTTCATAAAAGTTCAACCACGGCTGTTCCTAATTTTCCAGCATCCAGTAAATATCCAGCAGATACATCGATGGTATATTAGACTGGCAAAACAAATTTGCTTTTTCAATTGATCTGGTGTATCAAAGCTCACCATATGTGATTGTTTGTCCTCATTAAGTGTCCTTTTCATTTGGTGAATTACAGCAAGATAGCACTTATTGTTTTTGAGTTATCTTGCAAAAAACCTGGCTTGGTGCATTCAATCGTTCATTCATCTATTCACTTGGGGTCATTTTAGAGGGTCTATCTCTGTTCATAAATCAGTACCATGTTTGCAGCAGTTGGTTACAGACACATCTACTGCACATTTTAAAATCTATTTAAGCATAAAAATTCAAAAAGAAAAAATAATATAGCACCTTCAACTGCACCACAGACTAAAACAGTTAAATGTGGTCTGTTAAACATTAGGTCTCTCTCTTCTAAGTCCCTGTTAGTAAATGATATAATAATTGATCAACATATTGATTTATTCTGCCTTACAGAAACCTGGTTACAGCAGGATGAATATGTTAGTTTAAATGAGTCAACACCCCCGAGTCACACTAACTGTCAGAATGCTCGTAGCACGGGCCGGGGCGGAGGATTAGCAGCAATCTTCCATTCCAGCTTATTAATTAATCAAAAACCCAGACAGAGCTTTAATTCATTTGAAAGCTTGTCTCTTAGTCTTGTCCATCCAAACTGGAAGTCCCAAAAACCAGTTTTATTTGTTATTATCTATCGTCCACCTGGTCGTTACTGTGAGTTTCTCTGTGAATTTTCAGACCTTTTGTCTGACTTAGTGCTTAGCTCAGATAAGATAATTATAGTGGGCGATTTTAACATCCACACAGATGCTGAGAATGACAGCCTCAACACTGCATTTAATCTATTATTAGACTCTATTGGCTTTGCTCAAAAAGTAAATGAGTCCACCCACCACTTTAATCATATCTTAGATCTTGTTCTGACTTATGGTATGGAAATAGAAGACTTAACAGTATTCCCTGAAAACTCCCTTCTGTCTGATCATTTCTTAATAACATTTACATTTACTCTGATGGACTACCCAGCAGTGGGGAATAAGTTTCATTACACTAGAAGTCTTTCAGAAAGCGCTGTAACTAGGTTTAAGGATATGATTCCTTCTTTATGTTCTCTAATGCCATATACCAACACAGTGCAGAGTAGCTACCTAAACTCTGTAAGGGAGATAGAGTATCTCGTCAATAGTTTTACATCCTCATTGAAGACAACTTTGGATGCTGTAGCTCCTCTGAAAAAGAGAGCTTTAAATCAGAAGTGTCTGACTCCGTGGTATAACTCACAAACTCGTAGCTTAAAGCAGATAACCCGTAAGTTGGAGAGGAAATGGCGTCTCACTAATTTAGAAGATCTTCACTTAGCCTGGAAAAAGAGTCTGTTGCTCTATAAAAAAGCCCTCCGTAAAGCTAGGACATCTTTCTACTCATCACTAATTGAAGAAAATAAGAACCCCAGGTTTCTTTTCAGCACTGTAGCCAGGCTGACAAAGAGTCAGAGCTCTATTGAGCTGAGTATTCCATTAACTTTAACTAGTAATGACTTCATGACTTTCTTTGCCAACAAAATTTTAACTATTAGAGAAAAAATTACTCATAACCATCCCAAAGACGTATCGTTATCTTTGGCTGCTTTCAGTGATGCCGGTATTTGGTTAGACTCTTTCTCTCCGATTGTTCTGTCTGAGTTATTTTCATTAGTTACTTCATCCAAACCATCAACATGTTTATTAGACCCCATTCCTACCAGGCTGCTCAAGGAAGCCCTACCATTATTTAATGCTTCGATCTTAAATATGATCAATCTATCTTTGTTAGTTGGCTATGTACCACAGGCTTTTAAGGTGGCAGTAATTAAACCATTACTTAAAAAGCCATCACTTGACCCAGCTATCTTAGCTAATTATAGGCCAATCTCCAACCTTCCTTTTCTCTCAAAAATTCTTGAAAGGGTAGTTGTAAAACAGCTAACTGATCATCTGCAGAGGAATGGTCTATTTGAAGAGTTTCAGTCAGGTTTTAGAATTCATCATAGTACAGAAACAGCATTAGTGAAGGTTACAAATGATCTTCTTATGGCCTCGGACAGTGGACTCATCTCTGTGCTTGTTCTGTTAGACCTCAGTGCTGCTTTTGATACTGTTGACCATAAAATTTTATTACAGAGATTAGAGCATGCCATAGGTATTAAAGGCACTGCGCTGCGGTGGTTTGAATCATATTTGTCTAATAGATTACAATTTGTTCATGTAAATGGGGAATCTTCTTCACAGACTAAAGTTAATTATGGAGTTCCACAAGGTTCTGTGCTAGGACCAATTTTATTCACTTTATACATGCTTCCCTTAGGCAGTATTATTAGACGGTATTGCTTAAATTTTCATTGTTACGCAGATGATACCCAGCTTTATCTATCCATGAAGCCAGAGGACACACACCAATTAGCTAAACTGCAGGATTGTCTTACAGACATAAAGACATGGATGACCTCTAATTTCCTGCTTTTAAACTCAGATAAAACTGAAGTTATTGTACTTGGCCCCACAAATCTTAGAAACATGGTGTCTAACCAGATCCTTACTCTGGATGGCATTACCCTGACCTCTAGTAATACTGTGAGAAATCTTGGAGTCATTTTTGATCAGGATATGTCATTCAAAGCGCATATTAAACAAATATGTAGGACTGCTTTTTTGCATTTACGCAATATCTCTAAAATCAGAAAGGTCTTGTCTCAGAGTGATGCTGAAAAACTAATTCATGCATTTATTTCCTCTAGGCTGGACTATTGTAATTCATTATTATCAGGTTGTCCTAAAAGTTCCCTAAAAAGCCTTCAGTTAATTCAAAATGCTGCAGCTAGATTACTGACGGGGACTAGAAGGAGAGAGCATATCTCACCCATATTGGCCTCTCTTCATTGGCTTCCTGTTAATTCTAGAATAGAATTTAAAATTCTTCTTCTTACTTATAAGGTTTTGAATAATCAGGTCCCATCTTATCTTAGGGACCTCGTAGTACCATATCACCCCAATAGAGCGCTTCGCTCTCAGACTGCAGGCTTACTTGTAGTTCCTAGGGTTTGTAAGCGTAGAATGGGAGGCAGAGCCTTCAGCTTTCAGGCTCCTCTCCTGTGGAACCAGCTCCCAATTCAGATCAGGGAGACAGACACCCTCTCTACTTTTAAGATTAGGCTTAAAACTTTCCTTTTTGCTAAAGCTTATAGTTAGGGCTGGATCAGGTGACCCTGAACCATCCCTTAGTTATGCTGCTATAGACGTAGACTGCTGGGGGGTTCCCATGATGCACTGTTTCTTTCTCTTTTTGCTCTGTATGCACCACTCTGCATTTAATCATTAGTGATCGATCTCTGCTCCCCTCCACAGCATGTCTTTTTCCTGGTTCTCTCCCTCAGCCCCAACCAGTCCCGGCAGAGGACTGCCCCTCCCTGAGCCTGGTTCTGCTGGAGGTTTCTTCCTGTTAAGGGGGAGTTTTTCCTTCCCACTGTAGCCAAGTGCTTGCTCACAGGGGGTCGTTTTGACCGTTGGGGTTTTACATAATTATTGTATGGCCTTGCCTTACAATATGGAGCGCCTTGGGGCAACTGTTTGTTGTGATTTGGCGCTATATAAAAAAAAATTGATTGATTGATTGATTTTATAAATGCATCAGCCAGCGTCTATTCCTGACCACAAACTCTAAGATGTGTTTCTAAACCTGCTGGTGCCTTGTATTAACTGGATGAAATGCTGTCTAATATGACCCTTTTAAAGCTGATATGACTCCGGGTTAAGTCGTTATGCTGTAAATTATTGTCAGTGATCCTGCACCAGCCTGAGGTGAGTGGAGATTTTTGTGTTTTATGGTTTAAGAAAGACAAGCTTTAATCATCCCAGCATCATAATTTAAAGGAAAGCTTTTGATTGCACAGATGACTCTTAAAGTGCACGAAAGAAAGATGCAGGCCAAAGAGGGCAAACCTGAAGGGCTGGTGCTTCATATTTCTCTCTGAGAAGATTGCGGGAGCCTTCTTACACAAACGCCTCTCAAAACAAAAACCAAAACCAGCCCGCTGAGAAATAAATACAGAGCACTGGGGGGAATTCTGTTTGTTTAGTTTTCTAATTGTTTTTGTCTTTTACCATAGTGCAAAATAGATTCAAAGCCATGTTTAAGAGAAATGTCAGCATTTAAATTGTTTTATTTGAGTGTATTTGTACTTAGCAGTGGCGGCTCCAGAAATTATGGGGTGGAGTGACAGAATTTGTAGTAAATCTGCAAATATGAAATTTACAGTAAATTTTAAATGTCTCCTACATATATGTTGTTAATTCACACATACAATGCACAATGAACTAAATAATAATACAATAACATGCTTTTGGAGGGCAGTATGCATTTTCTGAGTCCCTCCGTCCATGCCCAGTTTCCCAAAATGACAGATATTTGTCATTGCCAACAGCATGTTATTTGCATTATTATCACTTACTGAGATACACAACACGTAACGCGTACAAAAAGTTGGCTCACTTTAACTTTTGTCGTGTCGGCTGGTGCACACTGCTCTTCAAATTCAGGAGTGTGTCCTCATCAAGCTGGCTGTTTTGGCTGCTGTTCATTGTCATACTATCCATGATAAAATCATCCGGAATATCCATATTGGGACCAACACACACTTCTCGCCTTTTTATCTTTTCCTCTGCTGACATTTTTTTTTTTTCCGCGCTATGACGTCATTTGTTTACGTACAGCGGGCGGGTATAGCCAGGTAGCGTCGACGTAAATCTACGCTACCAGCCTAGCAACGCCTCTGTAAAGTGATAATAATAATAAATACTATTTTTTATTTTAAAATAACAGTTACTCTTCTGACAAGTTACAAATGTAATAAAACACACAATAACAAAAACAAGAAATACTACCCAGTAAACAACAAAGCACGCATTCAGGGGACCATTCTGTGGCACTATTCTCTTTCTAGGACTGTTATTCTTCTGTTTCTCTATTTCATTGGGTTCTAATTTGATTGTGAACGTATTTGACAGGAAAACAATCCATTTTTACCCAAGGCCATCAAATATGGCTATCGGGTATTGCAAAGGTTTTTCGTCCGTCTGTCTGTCTGTGCTCAGTATACATCCAGTCCAATTACTGACAGACTCTTGAAATTCACAGGAAATATTCTTGGGACACACACCTTGGACAAGTTCAAAGATGGATAACCTTGGTGTATTTTAAGAAGTTAAAAAGTCACATTCTGTTCAAATCTGATGCGTTTTGTGTTGGAATGACACGGGTGACAACGTCATTCCAACACAACCGTAGAGCTACACCGTGATGTCAGTCGCTGGTCTCTTCAAAACCGCTTCATTTTGTGTGTTTATATATGTTTCTCATATATTACGTAAAAGCTAGCAAGAAATAAACACTTCTAAAACTGAAAAGGCTGTTTTTGGAACCTAATAACACCTCTGGAGTGATTTAGAAGACATTTAGTGGATGTTAGCGTGCATGCTAACATCCACTAACGCTAACATCTGCTCAGTCAAAGCTAACATGCTATGGGTTAAATTTGTCTTATTAATACCTGCAAATGCACAGAGGGTGATCTACAAATTTTCTTTGATTTGCACAACTTTCACTCTTGTCAAACTCTCATGCAAACAAACACACTAAGCCTCCTGCAGATGGCATTAAAGCATAAATATTGTTTGTGATTCATTGATTGATTGATAGACGGGCTTTATTGAACACAAATTGTACAAATTGTATGTAAAACAATATTATACAAATAATGAATGTTTATGAGTTCAATGCTATGAATATTTCATGAGGTGAAAGCTGGAACATACCATTCAACGAGGTGAAGCCGAGCTTTCACCGAATTAAATATTCGTACCATTGAAAGAATGTAAAAACATTCATTATTTGTTTTATATAACAGCCAAAATAGATCGTCATTTGATATTTTATTAATTTATAAACAACAGAAAAGGGACTTACATTTTGGTGTTCCACTGTGACGTGTAGTCCAGTGATGCTGTGCACTGACTTCCAACTTCCATAAAAAAAAGATTGTGCGCGCACGAGCATGTGTGCACACGCCATGCCGCGCGTGCACGAGGGCGTGTACGTGAGAGTGCAATGTTACCAAACGTATGGAACCAAATTTGCACTCTAAGTGGAACCAAGCCGCACTCTGAATGCAATGCAACACAAATGGGATGAATTAATCCATGTCATGTGACATACAAAGCACCTATCAAATGACAAGGATCCACTCAGCCATTATATAAATCTTAATAATTAATGAAAAACTGTGAATTATAAAGAACACAATGCTCATATGGCAGAGCATATTTTAGCATTGCCTTATTTTTTCATGCTAGTATACCAAAGCAAATGAATTGACTAGAAAATAATAACATTGCATTGAATGAGTACTCGGATCTTGTTCAGTCAAAATCCATACGCAGCTCATGAACAGTATCTCACGGGTGGTGTGACAGCTGGAGGCGCTATCGAGCAGATCAGCCACAGAATGTGAGAGTCTAAGGATGAAAACACAGGATTTTGAACAGTAACTGTCACATTCCAGGTGGGGTTATGATGATAGTGCTACAAAAAAAAAATTAGGAGGAGGGTTACAATCCCATCACGCCGCCTCCTTGACAAATGGAACAGCGGCAGAAAAGCGTCTTTGAGTGAGTTGTAACTTTCGGCAGCCCCTTGCAGGTGTGGGTGATCTTTCATCCTCCCAGCGCTCCTCCTCCTCCTCCTCCTCCTCCTCCTCTGCTGCCTCGCCGTCCTATCTCTGGTCTCCATCAAAAGTGAACGTGCTGCCCCGGGTTCAGATTAACTCCGCTCTGACAGACGAAAGGCCTCCCCTCCTCCTGCACCTTTCCACCTTAACTCACACGTTTCCTACAACAGGGGAAATTAGGCCTAGTTTAGCAGATCTTACAGCGCCACTAAACACGGCCCAAGATCGCTCGCTGATTGCTGGGCTCCATCCATTGTGCCTCCCCCATAGTTCCCCTCGCCTTATCTGTGCATTTGGCCAAAAGCATCTTCTCTGCTCTGAACCCGCCGCCCGTTAGTCACACAACACAGTCTTCCCTGCGGCGTGTCCAGAGAAAATATATAACTAACTTATTGTCAGTAGATAATATCAGCTCTCACTGTTGCCACGTCTCAGTGTTTACTTTGTGGGTTTCCACAAAAACATACTCAGGGTTAATGTTTCTTTTAATTATAGATTAAAACAGCTGCTTTGCCGTGTTTATGACAAACTGTAAGAGTGCTTTTATAGGTTATTACTTTACAGGTTGATTTCAGACCCGGCGATAACAGATTTATCCACTCAGTTACCCAACAGCATGTGTGGAAAAACAGCGATGATCATGAAATAATCAGCATGCACATGCTTCTCGCACTCTTCCAGCAATTATGGACGATCAGCCTTCTGCAGCAGAAGGCCTAAGCGCTGGCGGTTGGGGGAGACCTATCATTTGTCTTGAGTCACTCCTCTGACCTGGCTGGCAGGCCCGCCTGCCCCAAAGACCACTTTCCTTTTCCTCATTCTGCGTTGAGCCAGAAGGGAGGGAAAGATGAGGGACGGAGCAGTCTAACTTAATCTGACCCATTGCTCAGGTCAGTGAGCTGCTTACCGAGTCTATCCAAACATAGGGGCTTGTTTTGCTAAAGCTGTGGAAAGAAGAAGTGCCCTCTTAAATCAATGCTTTACTTAGAGCCGTGCACACGCCGGCTTGTTACGCGTGAAACCGCAGGAGGCTCAGCTGGCACACAACCAGTACCTTCATGAAGGCAAAGAAGGAAAAAAAAAGAAGAGAACGCTATACACAGCCACACGTTTTCTAGCATCACATTTTTTTTTTTTAAACATGGCTTTAAAACTGTGTTCAGCAGCGTTTTCACAGTGTGCGCGCATCCTGGCTTTAAAGCACATCCAGCAATGAGGACTTATCTTTTCTCTGGACATATTTTCAAATAACAGTTGCACCCTGATCTAATCGTGACGCTGCAGGGACACCACACTGAGCCGTGCACATGTACGCTGTCGTGCACGCTGCCGTTCATGCGGGTATCATGTGATCTAAAGAGGAATGTCCAAATCATCCAGATTTATTGTTCCTGTTTGAGCGTTTTTGAGAAATGTTTCCTTTTGCTCGAGGAGGCACTTTGGCGTCTTTGAAGTGACTCTTAGACATTTCAGGACACTAACCTGCCTGGTTACAAAGGTGGACTGCAGCCCTGAGGCACTCCTCGGACGCAGTCCGACAGGAGAAAATTCAGAAGTGAGATGACCGAAGCTTGGCACATACTTCTAAAATACAAACAATCACAGCATCAAAAATGATCTTAAATTTGTAAAGAAGGCTGACTTGTTGTGAGACTTTAACACAAAGATAAGTCAAGAATTAGAACAAATTTGCAACTTAGTCTTCAATAGTAAATTAACTGAGACTAGAAAACAACCAAGAGGAACACTCAGTAAAATGCTTACATTCACATATATCACACATATACACATATACATGGTCCCCTTCATGGACCAACAAAATAAAAATCCCTGCCGAATGCTGTTTCTGAACCCTCTATTCAGCAATAAGTGACTCAACTACAACCCCTGGCAAAAATTATGGAATCACCGGCCTCGGAGGATGTTCATTCAGTTGTTTAATTTTGTAGAAAAAAAGCAGATCACAGACATGACACAAAACTAAAGTCATTTCAAATGACAACTTTCTGGCTTTAAGAAACAATATAAGAAATCAAGAAAAAAAGATTGTGGCAGTCAGTAACGGTTACTTTTTTAGACCAAGCAGAGGAAAAAAATATGGACTCACTCAATTCTGAGGAACAAATTATGGAATCACCCTGTAAATTTTCATCCCCAAAACTAACACCTGCATCAAATCACATCTGCTGGTTGACATTGACCCTATGTCATGAAATTGACCCTATGTGTCTTTTTGCAAGGAATGTTTTCACAGTTTTTACTTTATGGCAAGATGCATTATCATCTTGAAAAATGATTTCATCATCCCCAAACATCAGAAAAGTGTCCAAAATATCAACGTAAACTTCTGCATTTATTGATGATGTAATGACAGCCATCTCCCCAGTGCCTTTACCTGACATGCAGCCCCATATCATCAATGACTGTGGAAATTTACATGTTCTCTTCAGGCAGTCATCTTTATAAATCTCATTGGAACGGCACCAAACAAAAGTTCCAGCATCATCACCTTGCCCACTGCAGATCCGAGATTCATCACTGAATATGACTTTCATCCAGTCATCCACAGTCCACGATTGCTTTTCCTTAGCCCATTGTAACCTTGTTTTTTTCTGTTTAAGTGTTAATGATGGCTTTCGTTTAGCTTTTCTGTATGTAAATCCCATTTCCTTTAGGCGGTTTCGTACAGTTCGGTCACAGACGTTGATTCCAGTTTCCTCTCATTCGTTCCTCATTTGTTTTGTTGTACATTTTTCGATTTTTGAGACATATTGCTTTAAGTTTTCTGTCTTGACGCTTTGATGTCTTCCTTGGTCTACCAGTATGTTTGCCTTTAACAACCTTCCCATGTTGTTTGTATTTGGTCCAGAGTTTAGACACAGCTGACTGTGAACAACCAACATCTTTGACAACATTGCGTGATGATTTACCCTCTTTTAAGAGTTTGATAATCCTCTCCTTTGTTTCAATTGATATCTCTCGCGTTGGAGCCATGATTCATGTCAGTCCACTTGGTGCAACAGCTCTCCAAGGTGTGATCACTCCTTTTTAGATGCAGACTAACGAGCAGATGTGATTTCATGCAGGTGTTAGTTTTAGGGATGGAAATTTACAGGGTGATTCCATAATTTATTCCTCAGAATTGAGTGAGTCCATATTTTTTTCCTCTGCTTGGTCTAAAAAAGTAACCGGTACTGACTGCCACAATCTTTTTTCTTGATTTCTTATAGTGTTTCTTAAAGCCAGAAAGTTGCCATTTGAAATGACTTTAGTTTTGTGTCATGTCTGTGATCTGCTTTTTTTCTACAAAATTAAACAACTGAATGAACATCCTCCGAGGCAGGTGATTCCATAATTTTTGCCAGGGGTTGTAGATACATTTAAACATTCAGCAAGGTTTGTAGCCACAGACATTTCAAATGTTCTCTGTCATCATATATTGCACAATACAAGTTCAAATTAATAAAAAAAAAAAAACAGGTTATAAAGTTTCTTTTTTCTGTGGTGTAATTTGTGGTAAAATATGTGCAAAAATGTAGGAAATGGCACCAAAAAAATGTAGAATTTCACCCACCCCCCGTCACACCTTACTCATTTGCAAATCCATGCACCCCCCTCCCCACCCACCTTTTACAAAATCCTGGATCTGCCCCTGTAGATATATATATATATATATATATATATATATATATATATATATATATATATATATATATATATATATATATATATATGAGATTAATTGCATTGTTATGTGTTGTGTGGGCCGCTGAAGAGGAGGTACTGCTGGCCCACCACCACTAGAGGGCGCCCTGCCTGGAGTGCGGGCTCCAGGCACCGGAGGGCGCTGCCGCCTTACAGGAGCAGCCAGGATGACAGCTGTCACCCATCACCGGAGACAGCTGATCCCAATCACTACGGAGGTATATCAGCAGGACGGCATCTCCACCTCATTTGCCGAGATATCGTTTCTACCAGAGAGGTAACGTATCAAAGCAAATAGAGTGCATCTTTTGGATTGAGCTAGGTTTTTTGGATTACTGTTCCAACGAGAGGTGGAGGTACCTTTCCTGCTGTTCGGAGTCCTGGGTGCATACGCGCCCCCATCTAACTGTTCTTTGCTCCTCGCCAGCAGTACCAGGTCCGACACGCGGAGGCAGTGGCCACCTGGGAGTTCGGGACTTGGCGGCTCCAGTATTCCCGGGGTCCTGTGGCGGAGGAAGCCGTGTGGTTCCGGTCTTACCTTGGAGAGGCGTCTCCTATCTTCGAGCCTGCCCACACGACACTTTTGTGAATTGACTGTTGTCCATTGCTGTGATTGGTTGTATTCGTTGTGCACATTCACAACAGTAAAGCGTTGTTATTTTGACTTACTCCATTGTCCGTTCATTTGCGCCCCCTGTTGTGGGTCCGTGTTCCTACACTTTCCCAACAGTTATGTGCAAAATCCAAAAATGAATTCAAAAGTAATGTATAGCACAATTTTATTTTAAATGCTCTGGCATATGAATGAAATAATGTTTGTTCTGCACTTAACAACAGCATTTTGTTTATGTAGCTGCAGTTAAATAAAAATAAATTGTCGTTACCCAGTGATTCAAAATGCTGCAGCTAGAGTACTGACGGGGACTAGAAGGAGAGAGCATATCTCACCCATATTGGCCTCTCTTCATTGGCTTCCTGTTAATTCTAGAATAGAATTTAAAATTCTTCTTCTTACTTATAAGGTTTTGAATAATCAGGTCCCTTCTTATCTTAGGGACCTCATAGTACCATATCACCCCAATAGAGCGCTTCGCTCTCAGACTGCAGGCTTACTTGTAGTTCCTAGGGTTTGTAAGAGTAGAATGGGAGGCAGAGCCTTCAGCTTTCAGGCTCCTCTCCTGTGGAACCAGCTCCCAATTCAGATCAGGGAGACAGACACCCTCTCTACTTTTAAGATTAGGCTTAAAACTTTCCTTTTTGCTAAAGCTTATAGTTAGGGCTGGAACAGGTGACCCTGAACCATCCCTTAGTTATGCTGCTATAGACTTAGACTGCTGGGGGGTTCCCATAATGCACTGAGTGTTTCTTTCTCTTTTTGCTCTGTATGCACCACTCTGCATTTAATCATTAGTGATTGATCTCTGCTCCCCTCCACAGCATGTCTTTTTCCTGGTTCTCTCCCTCAGCCCCAACCAGTCCCAGCAGAAGACTGCCCCTCCCTGAGCCTGGTTCTGCTGGAGGGTTCTTCCTGTTAAAAGGGCGTTTTTCCTTCCCACTGTCGCCAAGTGCTTGCTCACAGGGGGTCATTTTGACCTTTGGGGTTTTTACGTAATTATTGTATGGCCTTGCCTTACAATATAAAGCGCCTTGGGGCAACTGTTTGTTGTGATTTGGCGCTATATAAATAAAATTGAATTGAATTGAATTGATGTCCATTAGTCCCCAGTGAGAGCAACAGCAGGTGCATGTTGTAAAGTTGTGGCTTTTGCAGTCCTCTCCTTTATGGTGCATCGTGAGAGTGTCTCTCAGACCGACATCCTCCACAACACTAATCGGCCTGCAGTATGTAGCAATCCCTTCCGCTGTCGCATTTGCGAGCCTCTCTTGCCTTGGTAATTTTCCCACATGCTGCATCTAACATAGTCTGCCGAAGCCTTGCGTCGCAGTTTGTTTCGTTGAATGATTTGCTGGCATCAGCTGTATGTGCTGCATTTAGGTGATATTTAAGACTTGAAGTACTCTGCTGATAAGAAAATGCAGCTTTGCAGTGGCTACAAATAACTTTGGTTCTGTCTATGCCATCTGGAAGCACTTTAAAATGAAAATGGCCATGTAAAGGTTCCATGCTCATGTCCATGTTGGTTGGTTTATCAGCCAATTATTTTCCGGTGTCGGGAACTCATCACAACAGTTCCTGTGAGCACGGAAGCAGTCAGCGACATACTTGCAAAACAAAAGCCTGTGAGCACCAGACTCTTAAAATAAAAAAAATTCAACTGCGTTAATGTGCGATAAAAAAAACTGTCGGAAGGGCATCCGGCGTAAAACTTGTGCCAATTCAACATGCAGATCCACCTTGGATTTGCTGTGGCGACCCCAAGTGCAAACAAGGGAGCAGCCGAAGGGACTTACTCTTAATTTAATTTATGCGTTAACACGTTAAAAACACGTTAACTTGCCCAGCCCATATATATATATACAGATATATATATATATATATATATATATATATATATATATATATATATATATATATATATATATATATATACAGATATATATATATATATATATATATATATATATATATATATATATATACATATATACAGATATATATATATATATATATATATATACATACATATATACATATATATATATATACATATATACATATATATATATATATATATATATATACATATATATATACATATATACATATATATATATATATATATATATATATATAATGTCCAGATACATTTGTTTGCTCAGATTTGATTTCATATGTATGGGCCATGTGAAACTCCACAGACCATCTGATAAACTATACAGGGTGCCTTGCAAGAAGAGCAAAGAAGAAGGGCCTTTATTGTCATTGACCATACAATCAAAATTGTCCTCTGCATTTAACAGATCCAAATTAAAGTTCGACACAGTCCACCGACAAGAAGCAATGGGCAGCCTGGGGACTAAGTGTATTTGAGCAATGTGACAAACTACTGCCTGTCTGTTAAACTGTATTGTCTGTCTGTTAAACGGTACTGCCTGTACTGTATTGTCTGTCTGTCAAACTGTACTGCCTGTCTGACAAACTGTACTGCATGTCTGTTAAACTGTATTGTCTGTCTGTTAAACTGTACTGCCTGTCTGACAAACTGCACTGTGTGTCTGTTAAACTGTACTGCCTGTCTGTTAAACTGTACTGCCTGTCTGTCAAACTGTACTGCATGTCTGTTAAACTGTATTGTCTGTCTGTCAAACTGTACTGCCTGTACTGTATTGTCTGTCTGTCAAACTGTACTGCCTGTCTGACAAACTGTACTGCATGTCTGTTAAACTGTATTGTCTGTCTGTTAAACTGTACTGCCTGTCTGACAAACTGCACTGTGTGTATGTTAAACTGTACTGCCTGTCTGTTAAACTGTACTGCCTGTCTGTTAAACTGTACTGCATGTCTGTCAAACTGTACTGCCTGTCTGTCAAACTGTACTGCCTGTCTGTTAAACTGTACTGCCTGTCTGTTAAACTGTATTGTCTGTCTGTTAAACTGTACTGCCTGTCTGTCAAACTGTACTGCATGTCTGTTAAACTGTACTGCCTGTCTGTTAAACTGTACTGCCTGTCTGTTAAACTGTATTGTGTCTGTTAAACTGTACTGCCTGTCTGTTAAACTGTACTGCCTGTCTGTCAAACTGTACTGCCTGTCTGTCAAACTGTACTGCATGTCTGTTAAACTGTACTGCCTGTCTGTCAAACTGTACTGCATGTCTGTTAAACTGTACTGTCTGTCTGTTAAACTGTACTGTCTGTCTGAAAAATTGTACTGCCTGTCTGTTAAACTGTACTGCCTGTCTGTTAAACTGTACTGCCTGTCTGTCAAACTGTACTGCATGTCTGTTAAACTGCACTGTCTGTCTTTCAAACTGTACTGCCTGTCTGACAAAATGTACTGTCTGTCTGTTAAACTGTACTGCCTGTCTGTCAAACTGTACTGCCTGTCTGTCAAACTGTACTGCCTGTCTGACAAATTGTACTGTCTGTCTTTCAAACTGTACTGCCTGTCTTTCAAACTGTACTGTCTGTCTATTAAACTGTACTGCCTGTCTATTAAACTGTACTGCCTGTCTGTTAAACTGTACTGTCTGTCTGACAAATTGTACTGCCTGTCTGTTAAACTGTACTGTCTGTCTGTTAAACTGTACTGTCTGTCAAACTGTACTGCCTGTCTGACAAATTGTACTGCCTGTCTGTTAAACTGTACTGTCTGTCTGTTAAACTGTACTGCCTGTCTCTTAAACTGCACTGTCTGTCTTTCAAACTGTACTGCATGTCTGTTAAACTGTACTGTCTGTCTGACAAACTGTACTGCATGTCTGTCAAACTGTACTGCCTGTCTGTCAAACTGTACTGCCTGTCTGTCAAACTGTACTGCATGTCTGTTAAACTGTACTGCCTGTCTGTCAAACTGTACTGCATGTCTGTTAAACTGTACTGTCTGTCTGTTAAACTGTACTGTCTGTCTGAAAAATTGTACTGCCTGTCTGTTAAACTGTACTGCCTGTCTGTTAAACTGTACTGCCTGTCTGTCAAACTGTACTGCATGTCTGTTAAACTGCACTGTCTGTCTTTCAAACTGTACTGCCTGTCTGACAAAATGTACTGTCTGTCTGTTAAACTGTACTGCCTGTCTGTCAAACTGTACTGCCTGTCTGTCAAACTGTACTGCCTGTCTGACAAATTGTACTGTCTGTCTTTCAAACTGTACTGCCTGTCTTTCAAACTGTACTGTCTGTCTATTAAACTGTACTGCCTGTCTATTAAACTGTACTGCCTGTCTGTTAAACTGTACTGTCTGTCTGACAAATTGTACTGCCTGTCTGTTAAACTGTACTGTCTGTCTGTTAAACTGTACTGTCTGTCAAACTGTACTGCCTGTCTGACAAATTGTACTGCCTGTCTGTTAAACTGTACTGTCTGTCTGTTAAACTGTACTGCCTGTCTCTTAAACTGCACTGTCTGTCTTTCAAACTGTACTGCATGTCTGTTAAACTGTACTGTCTGTCTGACAAACTGTACTGCATGTCTGTTAAACTGTACTGCCTGTCTGTCAAACTGTACTGCCTGTCTGTCAAACTGTACTGCCTGTCTGTCAAACTGTACTGCATGTCTGTTAAACTGTACTGCCTGTCTGTCAAACTGTACTGCATGTCTGTTAAACTGTACTGTCTGTCTGTTAAACTGTACTGTCTGTCTGAAAAATTGTACTGCCTGTCTGTTAAACTGTACTGCCTGTCTGTTAAACTGTACTGCCTGTCTGTCAAACTGTACTGCATGTCTGTTAAACTGCACTGTCTGTCTTTCAAACTGTACTGCCTGTCTGACAAAATGTACTGTCTGTCTGTTAAACTGTACTGCCTGTCTGTCAAACTGTACTGCCTGTCTGTCAAACTGTACTGCCTGTCTGACAAATTGTACTGTCTGTCTTTCAAACTGTACTGCCTGTCTTTCAAACTGTACTGTCTGTCTATTAAACTGTACTGCCTGTCTATTAAACTGTACTGCCTGTCTGTTAAACTGTACTGTCTGTCTGTTAAACTGTACTGTCTGTCTGTCAAACTGTACTGCCTGTCTGACAAATTGTACTGCCTGTCTGTTAAACTGTACTGTCTGTCTGTTAAACTGTACTGCCTGTCTGTTAAACTGCACTGTCTGTCTTTCAAACTGTACTGCATGTCTGTTAAACTGTACTGTCTGTCTGACAAACTGTACTGCATGTCTGTTAAACTGTACTGTCTGTCTTTCAAACTGTACTGCATGTCTGTTAAACCGTACTGCCTGTCTGTTAAACTGTACTGTCTGTCTGACAAATTGTACTGCCTGTCTGTTAAACTGTACTGCCTGTCTATTAAACTGTGCTGTCTGTCTGTTAAACTGTAGTGCCTGTCTGTTAAACTGTACTGCCTGTCTGTTAAACTGTACTGTCTGTCTGTTAAACTGTACTGCCTGTCTGACAAATTGTACTGCCTGTCTGTTAAACTGTACTGTCTGTCTGTTAAACTGTACTGCCTGTCTGTTAAACTGTACTGTCTGTCTGACAAACTGTACTCCCTGTCTGTTAAACTGTACTGCCTGTCTGTTAAACTGTACTGTCTGTCTGACAAATTGTACTGCCTGTCTGTTAAACTGTACTGCCTGTCTATTAAACTGCACTGTCTGTCTTTCAAACTGTACTGTCTGTCTGTTAAACTGTACTGCCTGTCTGTCAAACTGTACTGCCTGTCTGACAAATTGTACTGTCTGTCTGTTAAACTGTACTGTCTGTCTGTTAAACTGTACTGCCTGTCTGTCAAACTGTACTGCCTGTCTGACAAACTGTACTGCCTGTCTGACAAATTGTACTGTCTGTCTGTTAAACTGTACTGCCTGTCTATTAAACTGTACTGTCTGTCTGTTAAACTGTACTGTCTGTCTTTCAAACTGTACTGCATGTCTGTTAAACTGTACTGTCTGTCTGTTAAACTGTACTGCCTGTCTGTTAAACTGTACTGCCTAGCTGTTAAACTGCACTGTCTGTCTTTCAAACTGTACTGCATGTCTGTTAAACTGTACTGTCTGTCTGACAAACTGTACTGCATGTCTGTTAAACTGTACTGCCTGTCTGTTAAACTGTACTGTCTGTCTGACAAATTGTACTGCCTGTCTGTTAAACTGTACTGCCTGTCTGACAAATTGTACTGCCTGTCTGTTAAACTGTACTGCCTGTCTATTAAACTGTACTGTCTGTCTGTTAAACTGTACTGCCTGTCTGTTAAACTGTACTGCCTGTCTGTTAAACTGTACTGTCTGTCTGACAAATTGTACTGCCTGTCTGTTAAACTGTACTGCCTGTCTATTAAACTGCACTGTCTCTCTTTCAAACTGTACTGTCTGTCTGTTAAACTGTACTGCCTGTCTGTCAAACTGTACTGCCTGTCTGACAAATTGTACTGTCTGTCTTTCAAACTGTACTGTCTGTCTGTTAAACTGTACTGTCTGTCTGTTAAACCGTACTGTCTGTCTGACAAATTGTACTGCCTGTCTGTTAAACTGTACTGTCTGTCTGTCAAACTGTACTGCCTGTCTGACAAATTGTACTGTCTGTCTTTCAAACTGTACTGTCTGTCTGTTAAACTGTACTGTCTGTCTGTTAAACTGTACTGTCTGTCTGACAAATTGTACTGCCTGTCTGTTAAACTGTACTGCCTGTCTGTCAAACTGTACTGCCTGTCCGACAAATTGTACTGTCTGTCTTTCAAACTGTACAGTCTGTCTGTTAAACTGTACAGTCTGTCTTTCAAACTGTACAGTCTGTCTGTTAAACTGTACTGCCTGTCTGACAAATTGTACTGCCTGTCTGTTAAACTGTACTGTCTGTCTGTTAAACTGTACTGCCTGTCTATTAAACTGTACTGTCTGGCTGTTAAACTGTACTGCCTGTCTATTAAACTGTACTGCCTGTCTATTAAACTGTACTGCCTGTCTGTTAAACTGTACTGTCTGTCTGACAAATTGTACTGCCTGTCTGTTAAACTGTACTGCCTGTCTGACAAATTGTACTGTGTGTCTGACAAATTGTACTGTGTGTCTGTTAAACTGTACTGTCTGTCTGACAAATTGTACTGTGTGTCTGTTAAACTGTACTGTCTGTCTATTAAACTGTACTGTCTGTCTGTTAAACTGTACTGTCTGTCTATTAAACTGTACTGCCTGTCTGTTAAACTGTACTGTCTGTCTGACAAATTGTACTGCCTGTCTGTTAAACTGTACTGCCTGTCTGACAAATTGTACTGTGTGTCTGTTAAACTGTACTGCCTGTCTATTAAACTGTACTGTCTGTCTGTTAAACTGTACTGCCTGTCTATTAAACTGTAATGCCTGTCTATTAAACTGTAATGCCTGTCTATTAAACTGTACTGTCTGTCTGTTAAACTGTACTGTCCATCTATTAAACTGTAATGCCTGTCTATTAAACTGTACTGTCTGTCTGGTAAACTGTACTGTCTGTCTGTTAAACTGTACTGCCTGTCTATTAAACTGTAATGCCTGTCTATTAAACTGTACTGTCTGTCTATTAAACTGTACTGCCTGTCTGTTAAACTGTACTGTCTGTCTGACAAATTGTACTGCCTGTCTGTTAAACTGTACTGCCTGTCTGACAAATTGTACTGTGTGTCTGTTAAACTGTACTGTCTGTCTGTTAAACTGTACTGTCTGTCTGTTAAACTGTACTCTCTGTCTATTAAACTGTACTGTCTGTCTGTTCAATTGCACTGCCTGTCTGACAAACTGTACTGCCTGTCTGACAAACTGTACTGCCTGTCTTTCAAACTGTACTGCATGTCTATTAAACTGTACTGCCTGTCTGACAAACTGTACTGCCTGTCTTTCAAACTGTACTGCCTGTCTGTTAAACTGTACTGCCTGTCTGACAAACTGTACTGCCTGTCTTTCAAACTGTACTGCATGTCTATTAAACTGTACTGCCTGTCTGACAAACTGTACTGCCTGTCTTTCAAACTGTACTGCCTGTCTGACAAACTGTACTGCCTGTCTGACAAACTGTACTGCCTGTCTTTCAAACTGTACTGCCTGTCTTTCAAACTGTACTGTCTGTCTGACAAACTGTACTGCCTGTCTTTCAAACTGTACTGCCTGTCTGACAAACTGTACTGCCTGTCTGACAAACTGTACTGCCTGTCTTTCAAACTGTACTGCATGTCTATTAAATTGTACTGCCTGTCTGACAAACTGTACTGCCTGTCTTTCAAACTGTACTGCCTGTCTGTCAAACTGTACTGACAAAATGTACTGCCTGTCTGTCAAACTGTACTGCCTGTCTGACAAACTGTACTGCCTGTCTGACAAACTGTACTGCATGTCTTTCAAACTGTACTGCCTGTCTGAGAAACTCTACTGCCTGTCTGTTAAACTGTACTGTCTGTCTGTTCAATTGGACTGCCTGTCTGTTAAACTGTACTGCCTGTCTGACAAACTGTACTGCCTGTCTGACAAACTGTACTGCCTGTCTTTCAAACTGTACTGCATGTCTATTAAACTGTACTGCCTGTCTGACAAACTGTACTGCCTGTCTTTCAAACTGTACTACCTGTCTGTTAAACTGTACTGCCTGTCTGACAAACTGTACTGCCTGTCTGACAAACTGTACTGCCTGTCTGAGAAACTCTACTGCCTGTCTGACAAACTGTACTGCCTGTCTTTCAAACTGTACTGCATGTCTATTAAACTGTACTGCCTGTCTGACAAACTGTACTGCCTGTCTGACAAACTGTACTGCATGTCTATTAAACTCTACTGCCTGTCTGACAAACTGTACTGCCTGTCTTTCAAACTGTACTGCATGTCTTTCAAACTGTACTGCAAGTCCGTTAAACTGTACTGCCTGTCTGACAAACTGCACTACGTGTCTGATAAACAGGCGGTGTAGTGACTGTAAACTGCAGTTGTTTTGAATGCTCTGTTTTGTCCAGTCTCAGTAGCTTCATTATCTTCGTAATTTGTTTCAGCACCGACTATCCTCTCAGGAACAATTATCTCATATGTGACCGAGCGTCCTGAGGTTAAATTCTTTTTGTGAAACAAAGGTTCAGCTACCTTGTAGAGAAACAACTTTATGATTGGGGGCTTTCAGTGTGTACTGCTCCTGCAAAAATAATGGCTAGAAAGCAGAATTATTGTGAATCCAGACAGAGATCAGGGGCACAGTGAACTTATTCTCTGTGGTAAGAAGACAAGAAAAGAAGCTCAGACTGTCCACAACAGAAAAACAACACCAGAGGTCATTTGTACAAACAATAAAAATAACGTACATTTGTGTTTTCCTCAAAAGTCAGCCAGGACGATCCTCTGGGCAAAAGTGTAAGTGGTGCATCACGGTTAAATTATCAGACATCATACAGGAGGAGGCTGCAGTGTTTGACTGGCTGTACAAAATGTGACTTGTGTCCTGAGAAGAAACATTGTCTTTATTGTAGCCCACCTAAGGCACACCTGTGCAATAATCATGCTGTCTAATCAGCAGCTTGATATGCCACACCTGTGACGTGGGATGAATTATGTCAGCAAAGGACAAGTGCTCACTAACACAGATTTAGACAGATTTGGGAATGTAGAAAATGTTTTAGATCTTTGAGTTTAGCTCATGAAAAATGGGAGCAAAAGCAAAAGTGTTGCATTTACCTATGTTTTTGTTCAGTGTAGGAGGGCTTTTTTTATTGGCACATGTTCAGATAAGTTGCAAAGTTTATGCTTACAGGGGAACTAAGTAACTATTTTACCTTCATTTTTCAGTTTGGGAGTAATTGTAATGATTAAATAACTAGTTTTGGGGAGAATGAAGGCTCTGTCCACCACCAAGGGTCTCATAGCAGAAAACCAGCCTTGCAACTTCAGAGACACTGACCCGGTGTTGTGTGATTGAGAGTCTTGGGTCTCGCAAGACGCACAAACTGCTTTATGGAACGACAACAACACATACTAGCCCCCTATCAAGGCACAGGTGAGCTAGTGGCTATAAGAACAAGCCAAATTTATTTTTTATATGTTCATAATCATGACAGAGCCTGTGGAAAAAAGCAAGAAAAAAAAAGAGGGAAAAAACACTGTCGTAGGAAGAGAGGAATAGGGAAAACAACGCGATACAGGATAACCTCAGCTGGACTTTCTTGGAATAGCAGAGCTGACAGATAAAGAAGTGTGAAAAAAAGATGCAAACCTGTGTTCCTGCTGCTGAGGGAAGCTTTGGAGTGAGAGTCTGCCTGAGCTAAACTGTATTCCCTGTGTATTTCTGTGGGTTGTTGCTTTCTTGACATGGTTCCATGGATTGTGTAAAAACAAATGCACATGGAAAGTGGGAGAGGTAGGGGTGGGTGGGCAGTGAGTTTTATAACAGTTTTGTGACAAATGTACCCCCAAGCTGTAGGGGGAGCTCCGTAGAGAAAAATGTGACCAAAAACAACGGATGAAACAACAAAAAACTGACAAAACGTACTTAAACCTTGTTTCCACCAAGCTGTCTGCGTCAGACTTACGGGTTGGAAAAGTTCAGTCTGGCTTAGCTTGCATTTCCACCGCCAGCAGTACCCTTTTGTTTGGTAGACGGAGCATGTATTTTTTTTTTATATTTTTATTTGAAATGGGACAGTGCATATTAATGGACATAGTTACATGTAAATGTGCCGGATTATAGCAAGGTGCTAATTTTCATACGTCGTCCCAGTAACATAAAAACAGACTAAGACCACAGAACATACCAAAGTAAATTAATAATGACAGAAAAACAATTAAAAGAAAATACACACACACACACACACTCATCTTCAACCGCTTAGTCCAATCAAGGGTCGTGGAGTGCTGGAGCCTATCCCAGCAGTCAGATATTTACAATTCAACATAACAATAATTGATAGATTATAAGTAGCCGACAGGTGGAGGAACCAAAAGAGTTTCATGATGGGTGTTGAGGTGCAAAAGTACTCTATTAAAGTGACAAGTGATAAGTGCAAAATTGCTCCAGTGCCTGGTCGTAATTGCACATTACAGTACTAGGTTGTATTGCATGATGCCCAATAAACTCATTCACATGCACAAGTGTAAATATTGCACAGGGTGTCATACACAAGTTTATTATGTAAAGACTACTAAACCATGTAATAAAATAAAATACACAAGGGAATTGTGTACATATAACTGAAAAAGAAACTTGAACGGTGCCTCCACGGGTGAACTGTGTTTTAGGCTACAGATGGTTGCATGTCTGATTTGATAGTAACCATGCTTTCAGTTGTCCTTTGAAAGTACTGAAAGTGGTGCGCTCCCTGATTGTGACTGGGAGGTTGTCCCAAGCTTGCCCACCTTTAATGGATAACACGTTCTGACCAAAGGTGGTCTGATCTCACAGTCACCTCTTGTGTCAGATCTTGTACCATACCATGTGAGTCTTTTTATGTGTATGAATTATTTAACAGGAATTGGTGCTGGTCCATGTAAACATTTATATATGAAACAGGCATATTTGAATACCTTCAGATTTTCAAAGTCTACAAACTTATGCTTTTCCAGAAACTTACAGTGATGATAAGAGTTAGATTGTCTATCATATATCTTAACTGCTCTGTAGTAGATGTTGTCATTCACCTTGAGCGTGTAAACCAGGGGTCACCAACCCTGTTCCTGGAGGGCACCTGTCGTGCATGTTTTCCACATCAACCTACTCAAGTCACACCTGATTTTTTTTTAAGTGTGCTCTTGATTGAATGAGCACACCTGATAGAGTTAATTGCCTGGGAGTGGATCAGGGAGAGTTAGAAAACATGCAATAATAATTTTATTTTTATCTTGGTGGATCATGGGATTAAATTTCATCGTGGGCAGCATGCTGAAGCGTCGACTCATGCCTGTGGTAAACACTGATGTGAATGAAAGAGGTGCTGTTACTCTTTCAACTTTTAAAATAAGTTCATTTTTTATTGTGGGACAAAGCATCCACTGGTTCAGGCTGAGAAATGCAGCAGGAGCAGAGGGACTGCTTGAAAAATGCCATGTTGCTTCAACCATGGCAAGAAATTTAACTATTTTCAGATGTTGTTTTCCAAAATCAGGATGCTTTACTTTAATAAGTTTGCCACAGGCTGTGATGATGAATCCAACTGAAACAAACTGGTAAGAATATAATTTTGCTCCGTGTGTGATTGGTTTTAATATTTGAAACAGTCTCAACTGTTTGCATAAGGGCTGCAGCTTTCAGTTGTTGAGCCAATCAATGCACAGCAGTGGGTTAGTGCCTCTGTTTTGTAACCAGTCCATAATTTTGGGACCCCAACCGAAGGGTGCCCACAAAATGGTACGGCATATGGGTCATTTATTTTCATTCTTTGATTCTCAGTTGTAAAATGCTGTGTTGTATTGCATATGGTGCATCCGGTAAGTATTCACAACGGTTCACTTTTTCCACATTTTATTATGTTACAGCCTTATTCCAAAATGGAGTAAATTCATATGTCCCTCAAAATTCTACTCACAAAACCCCATAATGACATGAAAAAAGTTTTTTTGAAATTTTTGCAAATTTATTTAAAAAAAACTAAGAAATCACATGTACATATGTACTCTTACCCTTTGCTCAATACTTTGTTGATGTTCCATCAGGTTGGATGGGGAGCGTCAGTGCACAGTCATTTTCAGATCTCGCCAGAGGTGTTCAATCAGATTTAGGTCTGGGTTCTGGCTTATCCATTCAGAATCCACTCCTTTGATATCTTGGCTGTGTGCTTAGGGTCATTGTCCTGCTGAAAGATGAACTGTCATCCCAATCTGAGGTCAAGAGCACTCTGGAGCAGGTTTTCATCCAGGATGTCTCTATACATTGCTGCATTCATCCTTCCCTCAGTCCTGACTAGTCTCCCAGTTCCTGCCATTGAAAAACATCCCCACAGAATGATACTGCCACCAACCATGCTTCACTGTAGGGATGGTGCCTGGTTCCCTCCAAGCATGATGCCTGGCATTCACGTCAAAGAGATCACCCTGTTACATTTAGTAATGTCAAAACTGAACCCAAAATGCAGGCAGCAATCAAAACAGAGGTGAGGTGAAAACACAAGGTGATTTAATTAATTATCCAAAAATGTGAATAACAGTCTGCAAGCAATGTGAGAGCCACGGGGATACAAGAGTCCAAAATCAAACACACAACAAAATACAACACAAAGGGAACAACGAATGAACAAAAATCCAAAACTAAATACAGCACCAACGGGAGATAACAAGGAATCTCTGAATACGGGTGAATATCGGTCATTTTGGGCGACTGGGCATGGATGGAGGGACTCTGAAAATGCATAGCGCACGACAACTGCATGTTATTTGCATTATTATCACTTACTGAAATACACAACATGTGGAATCACATTAACAATATTTAATGTCATTTCAAAACGCACGACACCCAGCAAATGCATACATAAAAAGTTGGCTCACTTTAACTTTTGTCATGTTGGCTGGTACCGCGCTGCTCTTCAAATTCACCAGGGTGTCCTCATCAAGCTGGCTGTTTTGGCTGCTGTTCATTGTAGGACTATCTATGATAAAATCATCCATAATATCCATATTGGGACCAACACACACTAAACGCCTTTTCATGTTATCATCTGCGGACAGTTCTTGGGTTGTACATGCTATGACGTCATCACTTTATGCACAACAGACGGGTATTTGGATATAGATGCCCATTACTGCGGGCAGGTATAGACAGGTAGCGTAAATGTAAATCTGTGCTACCAGCCTAGCAACGCCTCAGTAAGTGATAATAATGCCTCACATTCACCCCGATGTCAGGGTGCTGCCATACAAGGTCCTCACTACACACCGGGAGCAACTAGGGGATTAAGGACCTTGCCCAAGGGCCCATAGTGATTTTCTGGTCAGACTGGGATGTCAACCAAGGAGCCTCTGGTCTCAAGCCCAACGCTTTAACCTCTAGACCTAGACTACTACACCATCACCTCCCCTTATTTATTTGTTTTATTGAATGAGTGAATGAGCCCACAGCCACGAAGCATATCATTGCGAAATGCAGCTGATGGTTTCCAGCCCAAAAACTGTTCAAAAGCTGTCACAATGCACTCAAAACTGCTCAGAACTATGGATCTGTATTTTTTTCAGCATTTTAATTGTCCTAATTGCTTCAACTAGTGTATTATAAAAAGCAATGTAGCCAAAGCTAAATAAATTAAAAAAAACACCCAATCTGACAACACACACATAATGTGCAGGCTTGGCAGTCATGATTTTGGCAAGTCGAGCATTGAACTATCTGGAGCTGAGAGCCAGTGCGGAATCATATTTTGACAATTTTCATTTAAGAAAGGACCAAGAAGTCAGTGACAAGGCCTGCAGAAAGAAAGTGGTGATTGCTAGAGTAGCAACGGTCATTTCAAAAATATCCTTTGGTGTATGTACTAGGCACACTCACAGACTGTGCTGTTAAACTGATGAAGCTTTTCTGAAAGAAGAGCGAAACATTTTCAAGGAAATAAGTCCAGCTGACCTGCCTCAGCCAACCTGGACTTGTATAAATTATTTCCTATTTGTCTGATTGTCACCGAACTTTGTTTGCATGTTAGGCATGGTGACGCCAAGAGTCAAAGGTCAAAATCACTGAACTGTACTGTGTAAAAGCTTCTGTGGAACCAACGCTTGCCCCAAGGCACCATGGGTTAGTGCAGACGATTCACTTGTTCAGTCAAGAAACTACTGTTTAAACAGTAGTCCATTTAAATCTGGTTTAAAACAGCTAAACCTTGTTGGACCCTCTGATCTCCAATAGATCAAATCAAAGAAGGGTTCCTATGAGATGCATAGAATGATACAATCAGTCCAATTTACCTCCACTCCCTCAGTGACATTTTGACAAAACCTTTTGCCACTGTGCACTGAAGTGATTCACATTCAGCAGGTATTGATAAGGTATTGATAAGAGCTCTCTGTACTTATGTTCCCACAGTGGCCTGATCATGCAGCGGTTGTCTGTCAGTTCATATTGTTCACAACAGATTACATATTTTCTCTTATGACTAAATCCACAGTGCTCCTTTATTTGCTGCACTCCTCTCATTTGCTTGCTCAATGCATGGCTGTTTTTACTGCAGGTTATGAAGGGAAACCATCTTATCTGTGACTGCGGGGATTTATTAGCAAGAAAAAGATAATTGCTATTCATAGGCCACTGGGGGCTGATTTACAACCACTAATATTTAGGATTCCTGGAGTCGTTTTTCAGCTTTTTTTATCTGCAGGCCTGCCTGCAGCAGGGAGGGGAGCGAGGTCAGGGTGGATGATGAGGGATGGGCTGGGCAAAGCCTCCACTCACAGCAATTTAGCTAAAGAGTAATGTGTGAGGAAGCAGCACATGAAACAGCCTCGTCCACGTAGGTCTGCCTGAAGCTGACAAACACCTGTTTTACTTAACCTGTAATGAGTCTGCACGTGAGATCTGCTTTGTTCATTATCCTCGCCCCGCCCTCGAGGGTAGGCAGACACTCTGTGTTTGTTTGTCCAAATGACTGATATGACAAACACCGTCATTCCCATTCAGGTTAAAGGTTTACAAAAGATTAGTTGCCACCGGTCAATATTTCATCTCCAGTTCCAGAGAAGGTCTGGAACTCCTTTAATGAAATCATACCATAGCAATGTTGAAAAAAAATCTGTCTTACATCCATCCATCCATTTTCTATACCTGCCTACTTCAGTTAACAATGTTGACCACTGTTCTTGGCAGAATGGGTAGAGTTAATTTAAACTGGTTGAGTTCCTGAAATGCAACCAGCTTTTAAGCATAACCCACAAATTTTCAATAGGGTTGAGGTCAGGCCTTTGGGAAGGCCATTCCAGATTCCTGCTTTATACAATGACCCAGAACTATTTTTGATGTGGGTCTGGGATTGTTGTCCTGTTGGAACAACCCAATGGTGACCAAGTTTCAATAGTATAGCTGTTGATTTGAGGTGATGTTGAAGAATTTGGAGGCAATCTTCCTCCTTCATTATTCCATCCACCAGCACCACTGGCAACAAAACAGCCCCACAGCATGGTGCTACCACCACCATGCTTGACAGCTGGTACAGTGTTCTTAGGTTTGAAAGACTCGCCTTTGCACCTCCAAACATATCTCTTGTCATTGTGGTCAAACTGCTCAGTCTTTGTCTTGTCTGACCATAAACTCTTGTCCATGTGGGTCGCTACAAATTTCAGTCTAGCTAGCTTGAAGGTGTTTTTATTTATTTATTTATTTATTTTGTATTTACATACAATTGTTTGAACTGATTATCTTAGAATCTGCAGTTGTTTAAAACTAGCTCCAAGAGATCTTCCCAACTTGTTTAAATGAACAATTCTCCTTCTTAGTCCTCCCTGAGTTCTTTAGAGTTTCCCATTATTCAGTCCAGTGACTGCTGTCAAACACATCCTTTCTATTTTGGAAAAGAGAAACTACCAGCTGTAGTCCATCATAATCACTAATGAGGAGTTAATGGGCCTTGACCTTGTCATGTTAAAAGACACTGTAAAACTTTCAGCACCACTTATTAAAAGTTTTAACTTTATATATGTACAACCCCAATTCCAATGAAGTTGGGACGTTGTGTGAAATGTAAATAAAAACAGAATACGATTTGCAAATCCTCTTCAACTATATTCAATTGAATACACCACAAAGAGAAGATATTTAATGTTCAAACTGATAAACTTTATTGTTTTTGTGCAAATATTTGCTCATTTTGAAATGGATGCCTGCAACACATTTCAAAAAAGTTGGGACAGTGGTACATTTACCACTGTGTTACATCACCTTTCCTTCTAACAACATTCAATAAGCGTTTGGGAACTGAGGACACTAATTGTGAGTGTCATGATTGGGTATAAAAGGAGCATGATGGGTGTATGAAAACTTCTGACCACAACTGTATATGATAGATGGATACATGCCATCTCTGTGAATAAATACACTCTAATTGAGCCAAAATTACCCAAAATACAAATAAGGGAAACCGGGGCACAGTGAATCAGTAGCTATATCTGCAAAACTACATATATATTTGCAGCAGTTATGCCATATTTTTATGCATAAACACACACCTCTTATAAATTTGTATTTTGTTTTTGGTTATATTAAGGGTAAAACTAAGTGGCAAGTGAAGTCAGTTTTTTCAAAAATAAATTTTGTGGATGTCAGTGTCTTTGTATTTATTTCTCACAACAGAGGAAATGTGGCCCAAAAAATTATTAGTTAGAAGACTACCCCGTCCAACTGATGAGTATGTGTTATGTCTTCTCCAGACTATCAGCTATTTGATAACATGACTCATGTGTGTCACATTCACCCGGGGCACAGTGAATCAGTCTAGAGAGTGATTTACTAAGCCCCAGTATCAAGTGGTTGACAAATATTACTTGTTGATGCTTATACATTTATTTTTCCATGAATTATTTCTATAATTTGTGTATATAAACAACTGTTTTTTATGTTTTAACAGAAATGATGACAGTTGTATTTATAATAGTTTCTAAAGGACTTATCACTATATAAGACACTCACACATTACATAGCTGGTTTGCTGGATTATAGTTTGTATATGCATCAGCATATGTTTAATAATTTTGAAGACATCTTTATTAATCATATGTTTTTTCATTATATTCTAAGTTGATTCACTGTGCTCCGTGAATTAGTGTCCGGGGCACAGTGAATCAAAAATTTTAAAATTGATTTTAAACACCTGTAAATTAAATAACACAGCCTTATAAACAATAACCTGCTGTATTAAATCCACAATAGAATGACCTGAACCTTTGCATAATGTGTTTATGCTGACACAAAACATTTCTGATCCACTGTGCCCCAGTTTCCCCTACTAATATGTTTTAGTACATTTATTCAGTTCAATTTATATATTATCTCCCAAATAACAACAGCTAACTGTTTTAGTAGGTTTCTTTGGTCATAGTATTTATGAAATTTATGTTGACAAATAAAATATACTTTATTATGATCGCAGTCAATATATTTTGCTATAATCTACTGAATCATTAGTCTTCCCTGAATGCATTTATAAAGCTGTGAGGCAGACTTCCAGTGATAAGCAAATTTATAATGAGGTAAGCAACTGTGCCATTCATGATAGGCTACCTCCAGCCTTGAGTGACACCATCCTTGCTTTGAACACCAGCATTTACCCCTAAGATGTCGCAAGTCCACATTTAAGCCAGGGCATATGTTTTTGTAAGCAGTATTTTATAGTCTTTCCGGGAGCAATCAAATCCAGTAGACCTCAGAATGCTGAATTACAGTTATAAGTAATAACATCCACAGTCCAGAGTGTTTCCACTACTGTGAGTGGACTCCTGCACAATCTGCCAATCCCAAAGGTACAGTACATCTGGAACGTATTCGCAGCACTTTAGTTTTTTCACATTTTATGTTACAGCTTTATTCCAAAATGGATGAAATTCTTTTATTTCTCTCAAAATTCTACACACAATATCCCATAATGACAATGTGAAAAAAAGTTTTTGGACATTATTGCAAATTTATTAAAAGTAAAAAAAAAACTAAGAAATCATATGCACATAAGCATTCACAGCCTTTGCCATGAAGCTCAAAACTGAGCTCAGGTGTATCCTGTTTCCACTGATCATCCTAGAGATGTTTCTACAGCTTAATTGGTGTCCAGCTGGGGTAAATTCAGTTGACTGCACATAATTTGGAAAAGCACATACCTGTCTACATATAAGGTCCCAATGAGTAAAGTGGCCTCCATCATCTGTAAATAGAAGACATTTGGATCCACCAAGACTCTTCCCACAGCTGGTCACCCGTCTAAACTGAGCAATCAGGAAGGAAGGGCCTCAGTCAGAGAGGTGACCAAGAACCCCATGGTCACTCTCTCAGAGTTCCAGCATTCCTCTGTGGAAAGAGGAGAACCTTCCAGAAGGACAACCATCTCTGCAGCAATCCACCAATCAGGACTGTATGGCAGAGTGGCCAGAAGAAAGCCACTCCTTAGTAAACAACACATGGCAGCCTGTCTGGATTTTGCCAAAAGGCATCTGAAGGACTCCCAGACCATGAGAAACAAAATTATTCAATCTGATGAGACAAAGATTGAACTCTTTGGCATGAATGCCAGGTGTCATGTTTGGAGGAAATCAGTCACCATCCCTACAGTGAAGCATCATGGTGGCAGCATCTAGGGTTGAGCCGGATACTCGTTTCGGACTAGTATCGGGTACGGATAAAGCATTTTTGACAAGCACGAGCATGATATGAGTAAAACTCATCAATATCTGTGCTCATGCTGAAGGAAAATCCTGAGTGGGTAACTGACTGTCTTCATGCTCTGTGATTGGCCAGACACACACAGCGCCCGCCCCTCCCTACACAGACACATGTGTGCACACAGACTTCACTCTCACGCACACACACGCAGACAGGAACTGATCTCTCTCTCTCTGTGTGCTTGGCTTGACTCTACCTCACGTTGCTCTCTCAGTACTCCTTAGGTTTTCTTCACTCTGCCTCTGTTTTGGTTTGTATGTTATTTAAAGTTACTTGGTGAACTTGTTTCGTAACGTACGTGGAGCATTTGACAAGACAGTCGGTCACCGCCTCCACTCCGGTCTGGGTTTTTTTTAACCGTTTGTTTGCTCTTAGTTTGGCTGGTGATATAAAGTCAGTTAGAAAATTTTGCTCGTACTGAACGTGGTGCTTTTGAGAAGAATACAGTGAACAAGGCTGACATATTATTTCCCTGTTTGCCATCACTGGATGTTTGCATGAATCACCAAGTTCACACAGATCATTAAAAAACAACCTCTTTCTCTCCCTCTCACTCAGTCACACACACACACACATGCACACAGACACAGACACACACACCTTAATCAACATTGTTTAACTTTGTGTGCCAAGAACGTTAGGTAGTAAAAATAAATAAATAATTGAAAAAAATCACAGTTTGATCATAAAATGAAAAAAGAAGAAGAAGAAGAAAGTTGTGTTGAGTATGACAACTCTTGTTCATGCATACTTAGTAGTTCAGAATTTCCTACTACACTGAATGTCAATTCTGAGGCTGCTCTGTAAATATTCATTCATACACTTAAGAATATTCATGTACTGAGTTCCTAAAAAAACTTGTTCTGTAAATAGTTCTGTTACTTTTGTGATCAAAATCATTGATTTGAATCTCAGTTTTGAGGCTGTTCTGTAAATAGTTTTCAAATAAGCAATAAATATAGCAACTTCTGATCAATCCATATCAATTTCAGGTTTAAAATAATGTACGAATTTAACCCCCACCCATTTCTGGTTAAACCACGCCCACTTCCAGTCTAGACTCCGCACACTCTGAGTACAGACACAGATACAGATCATTTAGATGGTTGAACAGATACAGATACAGATCATGGTGTACTCGCTCATCCCTGGCAGCATCATGCTGTGGGGATGTTTTTCAGCAGCAGGAACTGGGAGACTAGTCAGGATTGAGAGAAAGATGAATGTAGCAATGTACAGAGACATCTTGGATGAAAACCTGCTCCAGAATGCTCTTGACCTCAGACTGGGGAGACCGTTCATCTTTCAGCAGGACAATGACAATCCGACTGAACATCTCTAGAGAGATTTGGAAATGGCTGGACACCAATGCTCCCCATCCAACTTGACGGAGCTTGAGAGGTCCTGCAAAGAGGAATGAGCAACTCTGCCCAAAGACAGGTGCACCAAGCTTGTGGCATTATATTCAAGAAGTCTTGAGGCTATAATTGCTGCCAAAGTATTTCGCAAAGGGTGTGAATACTTATGTACATGTGATTTGTTAGGGGTGGTTTTTTTAATAAATTTGCAAAAAAAAAAAAAAAAAAAAAAAAACTTTTTCCATGTTGTCATTATGGGGTATTGTGTGAAGAATTTTGAGAGAATTTAATTTACTCCCTTATGGAATCAGGCTGTAACATCACAAAATGTGGAAAACGTGAAGTGCTGTGAATACTTTCCGGATGCTCTGTATAGACAATGAGTCGCACCATTCGAAAGACACACCCCCAGTGTTGACCTATGGGTGGCTACCATAGATGCACAGACAAGTGACAGGAGACCTGGCAGGAGCAGCAGAAGCCAATTGTGTGGCAGCACAAAGATGAACTCCCTGTACAGATGACAGAAGCTATGGCAACAATGGTGAAACACTGAGTTTGGTGATAAGCAGCATCAATGAGCAAAGAGCAACCCAGACATGAAAAAAGAAGACTGATGAAGGATTAACCCTCGTACAGCTCCTGTATCAGATAAGTGTGGGGACATACAAGCTGAACATCTTTAAAACGTGTGTGTGATTGATTGAGAGTGTGAAGATCTCCCCCTGTGAGAGATCCCTGTTTCTTTCTGCTCCATAGCATCTGTGTCCATCTCAAATGAACCTGTCTTTGCAAAGCAGATTTTCAGTGGCGGAGAATGATTAGTTCCTGCCAGTCTTGTACGTTGTGCCTTTTGTGCACTTGGTTTTGTTTTAGCACTGTTTTATGAAGGCAGTTGTGAAGGACGTTGTGTTTTATGTGTGCTTATCTCTGCCTTCAACATCACCTTTTATCAGTGTCTGATTTCCTGTTTTAGTGAAGGACAAGTGTCCAGGTTACACACAGCTCAAGGTGGCATCACTGACAACATCCGACTCCGCTGCTCTCTCTCCTGCTGTCCTTCCTTTGTGTTTACAGTGTGCTCTGTGGGGAATTCAGCAAAATCCAGAGGCTTCTACAGGAGGACATGTCGATCAAAGTTCTGGGAATTGGCATAAAAACTGAAGCCGGCAATGTTCAATCAGAAGTAAAGCAGGGCTGTATCATCTCACCTACACTCTTCATCATCTTCGTGGCAACAATCCCCCTCCTGATCAAAGACAAGGTGCCACCATTAATTGGCATCATGTACGGAACAGATGGAAAGCTTTTCAACCTGAGCTGACTGAGAGCCAAGAAAACAATCAAAATCACTTTGCTCTTGGACTTCCACTACGCCTACAGCCGAAGCGTGTCATCCTTTACAGAAGAAGGTCTTCAGAAAACATTTGAAACCTTCAACTAAGACTACACCCATCTTGTGAAGAAGATACACCCTGTGTCAGCCTCCACCCAACATGGTCAATCCAACGCTTCCTGCTGTAAAACTTCACAGACAGGTCCTGGAGAATGTGACCCTCTTTTCATACCTGGGTAGCCACATGTTGACAGCCAAATACTGACATTGATGGCAAGATCCAAAACAGACTCAAGTGTACAGGAACTGCCTTTGATCCGATTCACACATGCTGTCAACAACAGAGGTTTTGGACACGGGACAAAAATGTTCTTGTCATGCCAAGTGTGCTGTACAGATCTGAGACCTCGGAAAACACTTACCTCCACCTGAAGACCCTCTGGCAGTTCCACCAAGGCTTCCTGAGGCGTATCCTCCACATCAGGTGGGAAGACTAACGTACCAATATCAGTATCCTGACTAAAGCCAAGCTCCAGAGCACAAAGTGTGTCATCATCAAGTACCAACTTCAGTGGTTGGGTCACTTCATTAAGATGGGTGACAGCCCACTTACCAAGCAGATCTTCTACTCCCAACTGAGTGAAGGAAAACGGTCTAAAGGAGGGCAGAAGAAATGTGACAAGGACCTCCTGCAGCACAACCTCAAGAGCTGCTCCATCGACTGGAAGACCAGGAAGAACAAGCAAGGGATCAAGCCAGCGGGGGAGAAATGATCTACACAGAAGTGGAAGTCTTCGAAAAAAGGCAGATGAACAACACAGAGGAGAAAGAGGAAGGAGAGAAAGAGAAAGAGAGAGAGAGAGAGAGAGAGAGAGAGAGAGAGAGAGAGAGCACGATCCTAACTGGCCAAAGCTTACTGCAGCATCAGCATCAGAAACAGTGTGTGTCAAGACTAGGCCTGTTCAGTCATCTCTGCATCCGCCATCCTGTACGGGAATCAATCAAGAGACAATCTTCCTTGCCGCAACCACGACGACAAAAAAATACATACATACATAACAAGGGCGATTATTCCATAATCATATTTCTATAATATCATTGTGGACCTGTCAAGAGGGTATCAGAAATTTTCAGGAAAATTAGCTAAAATGAGTTAAGTGGAAATTCTTTTTTCAAAGTCCTCAAAATAGAATTTCACAACTTCTTTAGGACTGAACCCTCAGCTGTTAACATGTATTTCAATTTACTGATTCCATTTGAATATGTAACAGTCATTGAGCAGCACCATGGACAGCTTCCTTCATGAAAATCATTCATAGAAATGTACGTTTGAAACATTCTTGACTCATAAAAAAGATGGATTTTTATGTGGAAGCACACCAGCTGTGTACTGAGTGAATTATCCGTGTTTGGTATAAATCAATTTTGACATTCCCAGCAGGGTTTGAGACATATGGTTTGTCATATGGTTTGAAAATGTCTTCATACAAAGCAAAGGCTTTAGGTACATTTAGGTTTCTCACAAAATTGATAGAATTTAGCCCTTGTTGAGATCTAGTTATTGCAAAGTGCTTTATTTCTGTGGTATATCATTAAATTACAGCTAATCTTATTGCTAGTGTAGCAGCTTGTACTCTCTGCTTCTGAGTTGTTAACACAAACTTATGATCTCTGTCATGGGAGGCAGACACTCTAACCAGAAGGCCAAAACCCGGGCTCTGGCCCTGTGTCCAGAGTCCTTTTAGATATTGAGGAGTGAGAAACCTTCGGGTCATTTTTTCGTCCCATTTTCCTTTGACCTCCACATTAGAGAAATCACGAGGACTGCTTTCTTCCACCTGTGAAATATAGTGACCATTCATCCCATCTTGTCTATGGCTGATGCTGAGACCCTGATTCATGCGTTTGTCTCTTCTAGATTGGACTACTGTAACATTCTATTTTCTGGTTTACCACAGTCCAGCATTAGGGGTCTCCAATTGGTTCAAAATGCTGCAGCCAGACTCTTGACAGGAACCAGAAAGTTTGACCACATTACACACATTTTGGTGTCTCTTCACTGGCTTCCTGTCCCTGTGAGATCAGATTTTAAGGTTAACCTATAAAATTATTCACAGACTAGCAACTCCCTACTTAGCTGACCTAATTAAACCCTACGTACCGGCCCGGGCTCTGCATTCTCAGGGTGTAGGACTACGTTGTGTCCCTAGGGTGAGTAAAAATCTGCAGGCCACACAGCTTTCTCTCATCATGCACGTGTTTTGTGGAAGGATCTCCCTATGGCGATAAAACAGTCTGATTCTGTAGCGACATTCAAATCCAGACTTAAGATGCATTTATTCTCCTTTTCATATTGCAAGCATACTGGCATAGTATGGAACTATGCTTCCTGTCCTTTTAAATCCATTGTATTAGTAATGGAACAGGCCTCGGCCTCAACTTTATCTAAATCCTGGGCCTGTTAGTGAAGCTTAGGGCTAGCGGCTGGAGATCACTTTAGCATTTTCTCTGCTTTCCTATTGATTTACTGGTGATGAAATATACTTTAGGTGTAGTTTTTCCAGCTGACAGATTCTGCTCTTTTTCTCTCTGTCCGAGGTACGGATAGTGGGACAGCTACTGAAACCATGGTGCCAGACTGACCATGAGATGCCACACCTGAAGCTGGTTCCACACACTGCAGTCTGCGTATGGAATGGACATTGCTGCGGGAACAGGCCCACTTATGGCATGGGGAATGCTGGATGACCCCTGCCTGTGGCATAACCGCCTGCTTGGACTTCTCATCAGATACATACTCTTTTGCTATTATATCATGTTGTTTTGATTTCCTGTTTTCTATTTCTTCACCTTTGTAAAGCTTTGCAAAAATGTTGTAACTGTTAGAATGGCCTAATCAATCAATCAATCAATTTTTTTTTTATATAGCACCAAATCACAACAAATAGTTGCCCCAAGGCGCTTTATATTGTAAGGCAAGGCCATACAATAATTATGTAAAACCCCAACGGTCAAAACGACCCCCTGTGAGCAAGCACTTGGCTACAGTGGGAAGGAAAAACTCCCTTTTAACAGGAAGAAACCTCCAGCAGAACCAGGCTCAGGGAGGGGCAGTCTTCTGCTGGGACTGGTTGGGGCTGAGGGAGAGAACCAGGAAAAAGACATGCTGTGGAGGGGAGCAGAGATCGATCACTAATGATTAAATGCAGAGTGGTGCATACAGAGCAAAAAGAGAAAGAAACAGTGCATCATGGGAACCCCCCAGCAGTCTACGTCTATAGCAGCATAACTAAGGGATGGTTCAGGGTCACCTGATCCAGCCCTAACTATAAGCTTTAGCAAAAACGAAAGTTTTAAGCCTAATCTTAAAAGTAGAGAGGGTGTCTGTCTCCCTGATCTGAATTGGGAGCTGGTTCCACAGGAGAGGAGCCTGAAAGCTGAAGGCTCTGCCTCCCATTCCACTCTTACAAACCCTAGGAACTACAAGTAAGCCTGCAGTCTGAGAGCGAAGCGCTCTATTGGGGTGATATGGTACTACGAGGTCCCTAAGATAAGATGGGACCTGATTATTCAAATCCTTATAAGTAAGAAGAAGAATTTTAAATTCTATTCTAGAATTAACAGGAAGCCAATGAAGAGAGGCCAATATGGGTGAGATATGCTCTCTCCTTCTAGTCCCCGTCAGTACTCTAGCTGCAGCATTTTGAATTAACTGAAGGCTTTTTAGGGAACTTTTAGGACAACCTGATAATAATGAATTACAATAGTCCAGCCTAGAGGAAATAAATGCATGAATTAGTTTTTCAGCATCACTCTGAGACAAGACCTTTTAGAGATATTGCGTAAATGCAAAAAAGCAGTCCTACATATTTGTTTAATATGCGCTTTGAATGACATATCCTGATCAAAAATGACTCCAAGATTTCTCACAGTATTACTAGAGGTCAGGGTAATGCCATCCAGAGTAAGGATCTGGTTAGACACCATGTTTCTAAGATTTGTGGGGCCAAGTACAATAACTTCAGTTTTATCTGAGTTTAAAAGCAGGAAATTAGAGGTCATCCATGTCTTTATGTCTGTAAGACAATCCTGCAGTTTAGCTAATTGGTGTGTGTCCTCTGGCTTCATGGATAGATAAAGCTGGGTATCATCTGCGTAACAATGAAAATTTAAGCAATACCGTCTAATAATACTGCCTAAGGGAAGCATGTATAAAGTGAATAAAATTGGTCCTAGCACAGAACCTTGTGGAACTCCATAATTCACTTTAGTCTGTGAAGAAGATTCCCCATTTACATGAACAAATTGTAATCTATTAGACAAATATAATTCAAACCACCGCAGCGCAGTGCCTTTAATACCTATGGCATGCTCTAATCTCTGTAATAAAATTTTATGGTCAACAGTATCAAAAGCAGCACTGAGGTCTAACAGAACAAGCACAGAGATGAGTCCACTGTCCGAGGCCATAAGAAGATCATTTGTAACCTTCACTAATGCTGTTTCTGTACTATGATGAATTCTGAAACCTGACTGAAACTCTTCAAATAGACCATTCCTCTGCAGATGATCAGTTAGCTGTTTTACAACTACCCTTTCAAGAATTTTTGAGAGAAAAGGAAGGTTGGAGATTGGCCTATAATTAGCTAAGATAGCTGGGTCAAGTGATGGCTTTTTAAGTAATGGTTTAATTACTGCCACCTTAAAAGCCTGTGGTACATAGCCAACTAACAAAGATAGATTGATCATATTTAAGATCGAAGCATTAAATAATGGTAGGGCTTCCTTGAGCAGCCTGGTAGGAATGGGGTCTAATAGACATGTTGATGGTTTGGATGAAGTAACTAATGAAAATAACTCAGACAGAACAATCGGAGAGAAAGAGTTTAACCAAATACCGGCATCACTGAAAGCAGCGAAAGATAACGATACGTCTTTGGGATGGTTATGAGTAATTTTTTCTCTAATAGTTAAAATTTTATTAGCAAAGAAAGTCATGAAGTCATTACTAGTTAAAGTTAATGGAATACTCAGCTCAATAGAGCTCTGACTCTTTGTCAGCCTGGCTACAGTGCTGAAAAGAAACCTGGGGTTGTTCTTATTTTCTTCAATTAGTGATCAACTCAACTCAACTTTTTTTCTTATATAGCGCCAAATCACAACAAACAGTTGCCCCAAGGCGCTCCATATTGTAAGGCAAGGCCATACAATAATTATGAAAAACCCCAACGGTCAAAACGACCCCCTATGAGCAAGCACTTGGCAACAGTGGGAAGGAAAAACTGCCTTTTAACAGGAAGAAACCTCCAGCAGAACCAGGCTCAGGGAGGGGCAGTCTTCTGCTGAGACTGGTTGGGGCTGAGGGAAAAAAAACAGGAAAAAGACATGCCGTGAAGGGGGGCAGAGATCGATCACTAATGATTAAATGCAGAGTGATGCATACGGAGCAAAAAGAGAAAGAAACAGTGCATCATGGGAACCCCCCCACAATCTACGTCTAAAGCAGCATAACCAAGGGATGGTCCAGGGTCACCCGATCCAGCCCTAACTATAAGCCTTAGCGAAAAGGAAAGTTTTAAGCCTAATCTTAAAAGTAGAGAGGGTATCTGTCTCCCTGATCTGAATTGGGAGCTGGTTCCACAGGAGAGGAGTCTGAAAGCTGAAGGCTCTGCCTCCCATTCTACTCTTACAAACCCTAGGAACTACAAGTAAGCCCGCAGTCTGAGAGCGAAGCGCTCTAATGGGGTAATATGGTACTACGAGGTCCCTAAGATAAGATGGGACCTGATTATTCAAAACCTTATAAGTAAGAAGAAGAATTTTAAATTCTATTCTAGAATTAACAGGAAGCCAATGAAGAGAGGCCAACACGGGTGAGATATGCTCTCTCCTGCTAGTCCCCGTCAGTACTCTAGCTGCAGCATTCTGAACCAACTGAAGGCTTTTTAGGGAACTTTTAGGATAACCTGATAATAATGAATTACAATAGTCCAGCCTAGAGGAAATAAATGCATGAATTAGTTTTTCAGCATCACTCTGAGACAAGACCTTTCTGATTTTAGAGATATTGCGTAAATGCAAAAAGGCAGTCCTACATAATTGTTTAATATGCGCTTTGAATGACATATCCTGATCAAAAATGACTCCAAGATTTCTCACAGTATTACTAGAGATCAGGGAAATGCCATCCAGAGTAACGATCTGGTTAGACACCATGCTTCTAAGATTTGTGGGGCCAAGTACAATAACTTCAGTTTTATCTGAGTTTAAAAGCAGGAAATTAGAGGTCATCCATGTCTTTATGTCTGTAAGACAATCCTGCAGTTTAGCTAATTGGTGTGTATCCTCTGGCTTCATGGATAGATAAAGCTGGGTATCATCTGCGTAACAATGAAAATTTAAGCAATACCGTCTAATAATACTGCCTAAGGGAAGCATGTATAAAGTGAATAAAATTGGTCCTAGCACAGAACCTTGTGGAACTCCATAATTAACTTTAGTCTGTGAAGAAGATTCCCCATTTACATGAACAAACTGTAATCTATTAGACAAATATGATTCAAACCACCGCAGCGCAGTGCCTTTAATACCTATGACATGCTCTAATCTCTGTAATAAAATTTTATGGTCAACAGTATCAAAAGCAGCACTGAGGTCCAACAGAACAAGCACAGAGATAAGTCCACTGTCCGAAGCCATAAGAAGATCATTTGTAACCTTCACTAATGCTGTTTCTGTACTATGATGAATTCTAAAACCTGACTGAAACTCTTCAAATAGACCATTCCTCTGCAGGTGATCAGTTAACTGTTTTACAACTACCCTCTCAAGAATCTTTGAGAGAAAAGGAAGGTTGGAAATTGGCCTATAATTAGCTAAGATAGCTGGGTCAATTGATGGCTTTTTAAGTAATGGTTTAATTACTGCCACCTTAAAGGCCTGTGGTACATAACCAACTAACAAAGATAGATTGATCATATTTAAGATTGAAGCATTAAATAATGGTAGGACTTCCTTGAGCAGCCTGGCAGGAATGGGGTCCAATAAACATGCCGATGGTTTGGACGAAGCAACCAATGAAAATAACTCAGACAGAACAACCGGAGAGAAAGAGTCTAACCAAATACCGGCATCACTGAAAGCAGCCAAAGATAACGATACATCTTTGGGATGGTTATGAGTAATTTTTTCTCTAATAGTCAAAATTTTGTTAGCAAAGAAAGTCATGAAGTCATTACTAGTTAAAGTTAATGGAATACTCAGCTCAATAGAGCTCTGACTCTTTGTCAGCCTAGCTACAGTGCTGAAAAGAAACCTGAGGTTATTCTTATTTTCTTCAATTAGTGATGAGTAGAAAGATGTCCTAGCTTTACGGAGGGCTTTTTTATAGAGCAACAGACTCTTTTTCCAGGCTAAGTGAAGATCTTCTAAATTAGTGAGACGCCATTTCCTCTCCAACTTACGGGTTATCTGCTTTAAGCTGCGAGTTTGTGAGTTATACCACGGAGTCAGGCACTTCTGATTTAAAGCTCTCTTTTTCAGAGGAGCTACAGCATCCAAAGTTGTCTTCAATGAGGATGTAAAACTATTGACGAGATACTCTATCTCCCTTACAGAGTTTAGGTAGCTACTCTGCACTGTGTTGGTATATGGCATTAGAGAACATAAAGAAGGAATCATATCCTTAAACCTAGTTACAGTGCTTTCTGAAAGACTTCTAGTGTAATGAAACTTATTCCCCACTGCTGGGTAGTCCATCAGAGTAAATGTAAATGTTATTAAGAAATGATCAGACAGAAGGGAGTTTTCAGGGAATACTGTTAAGTCTTCTATTTCCATACCATAAGTCAGAACAAGATCTAAGATATGATTAAAGTGGTGGGTGGACTCATTTACTTTTTGAGCAAAGCCAATAGAGTCTAATAATAGATTAAATGCAGTGTTGAGGCTGTCATTCTCAGCATCTGTGTGGATGTTAAAATCGCCCACTATAATTATCTTATCTGAGCTAAGCACTAAGTCAGACAAAAGGTCTGAAAATTCACAGAGAAACTCACTGTAACGACCAGGTGGACGATAGATAATAACAAATAAAACTGTTTTTTGGGACTTCCAATTTGGATGGACAAGACTAAGAGTCAAGCTTTCAAATGAATTAAAGCTCTGTCTGGGTTTTTGATTAATTAATAAGCTGGAATGGAAGATTGCTGCTAATCCTCCGCCCCGGCCCGTGCTACGAGCATTCTGACAGTTAGTGTGACTTGGGGGTGTTGACTCATTTAAACTAACATATTCATCCTGCTGTAACCAGGTTTCTGTAAGGCAGAATAAATCAATATGTTGATCAATTATTATATCATTTACCAACAGGGACTTAGAAGAGAGAGACCTAATGTTTAATAAACCACATTTAACTGTTTTAGTCTGTGGTGCAGTTGAAGGTGCTATATTATTTTTTCTTTTTGAATTTTTATGCTTAAATAGATTTTTGCTGGTTATTGGTGGTCTGGGAGCAGGCACCGTCTCTACGGGGATGGGGAAATGAGGGGATGGCAGGGGGAGAGAAGCTGCAGAGAGGTGTGTAAGACTACAACTCTGCTTCCTGGTCCCAACCCTGGATAGTCACAGTTTGGAGGATTTAAGAAAATTGGCCAGATTTCTAGAAATGAGAGCTGCTCCATCCAAAGTGGGATGGATGCCGTCTCTCCTAACAAGACTAGGTTTTCCCCAGAAGCTTTGCCAATTATCTATGAAGCCCACCTCATTTTTTGGACACCACTCAGACAGCCAGCAATTCAAGGATAACGTGCGGCTAAACATGTCACTCCCGGTCCGATTGGGGAGGGGCCCAGAGAAAACTACAGAGTCCGACATTGTTTTTGCAAAGTTACACACCGATTCAATGTTAATTTTAGTGACCTCCGATTGGCGTAACCGGGTGTCATTACTGCCGACGTGAATTACAATCTTACCAAATTTACGCTTAGCCTTAGCCAGCAGTTTCAAATTTCCTTCAATGTCGCCTGCTCTGGCCCCCGGAAGACAATTGACTATGGTTGCTGGTGTCGCTAACTTCACATTTCTCAAAACAGAGTCGCCAATAACCAGAGTTTGTTCCTCGGCGGGTGTGTCGCCGAGTGGGGAAAAACGGTTAGAAATGTGAACGGGTTGGCGGTGTACACGGGGCTTCTGTTTAGAACTACGCTTCCTCCTCACAGTCACCCAGTCGGCCTGCTTTCCCGGCTGCTCGGGATCTGCCAGAGGGAAACTAACGGCGGCTAAGCTACCTTGGTCCGCACCGACTGCAGGGGCCTGGCTAGCTGTAGAATTTTCCACGGTGTGGAGTCGAGTCTCCAATTCGCCCAGCCTGGCCTCCAAAGCTATGAATAAGCTACACTTATTACAAGTACCATTACTGCTAAAGGAGGCCGAGGAATAACTAAACATTTCACACCCAGAGCAGAAAAGTGCGGGAGAGACAGGAGAAGCCGCCATGCTAAACTGGCTAAGAGCTAGTAGCTGCGCTAAGCTAGCGGATTCCTAAAAACACGCAAAGTGAATAATGTGTAAATAATTTAGAGGTGATTCAGCAGAAGGAGTGCTTTAGTTAAGGCACGTGAAGATTACACTGTGAAACAAATCGTTATCTAGTTATCTAGATCAATCTAACTGTGCAGATTAAACAGCTAACAGATACAGCAAAACACCGCTGTGCTCCGGAACAGGAAGTGATACAATACCGCAGTGAGAGACAACAACCAGTAGAGCAATGGATCACCCCTTTGAGTCTAGTCTAGTCTAGGTCTACCTTCAGTTACAATTGAAAGTAATGTAAGAAATTAAATGTATGTAGCACACTACTGCCATTCAAACCTCTAACACCGTGCTGGGAGACTGGGTTTCTGACATCATCCTGATGTCTTGTTGTTGTATTTCAACTCATTAAAACTTGCTCCAGAATGGACTATTTTTAATTTAATTGCCATTATAAACTTGTGACCCCTTTATTTGAATTGCATGATATATAGTGATGCCAACAAAAACACATTTATGACTTAAATGATTATTGTTTAACCCAAAAGGAACTACACTTTTGATTTCCCTAAATATTTATTTAAAAAAAAAACAATGAAAAGCTGTTCCATATGTTTAAGTACAATGCAAGAGTACTTTTCACTTCTAAAAATATATATATATATATCTTAAGTGATTTAACTGAATGAATACTGAATACTTTTCCTCAAGTATTGCCAAGGTATTTAACTCAATGACTTTATTATTATGTGACATCATGAGCATGCTGTCATATACAGGGATGGCCATCAATAATAATAATAATAATAATAATAATAATTCTTTTATTTTAAAAAACTGAGAAAAAAAATCTTCAATTTGATTTTTGTTGGAATAGAAATGTTTGAACATTTCAGTTGAAATAGACTGTATTTCTATAACACTTTTACATCTGATGCAGACACTAGAAGTGCTTTACAATGATGCCTCTCATTCACACTGATGTGTGCAATGCACCAGGAGTAAGTTGGGAATTTAGGATCGTGCTCAAGGGCACCATAGTGACTTTCCCGTGAGACAGTGAACTGAACATCACCTTGTTACAGCGCTCCCCAAAGGAAAAATAATGTTTTAATCATAAGTCTAAGTTGCCTAAAATCTCTGCACGGCACTGTAAGTATTCTGCAAATATTTGCACTGTCCAGTAATCTGCCAAACATTATAAAGTGGTTAAGTGAATAGTGTTTCTTAATTTTCTTCAAGCCATTTCCATTAAAAAAAACACACACACAACTGATCTGTGTGACTGGAGTGAACATAAGCTGTTTTGTCCTTATCCGGGTCGTCCGTTTGTTCTGTAGATTATTTTACCTGAAACACAGGTAACATTTTTCCTCCCATTTGGGAAGGGTAGATTGCAGGCGAAACAGGAAATGAAGACCTTTGGGCCTGTCTGTCTCCGCTGATCCTCCAGCTGACTGTGAGGCTTCAGTGAGAACACTCAGATGTGAGGTCATGGGTTCAAAGCCCAGGTGTTGTGCCTCGCAGCAGGACACTTCCAGTCTGAACACTGCAAGCTGATTTTGGAGGATGTGGAGGGTAACCTGAGATCAAACAGGTCTGCCTCGTACGGGCTGTTTTCTACTGTATCTGACACTCACATCACTTTGTCAAAACACTAATCTGCTTCGATCTGCACCCCTTAGGGGTCCTAAGAGGAGTCAGACACTGATTCCGCCCTACGGATCAGTTCTTAACTTCTTCAGAAAGCTGCCTCTAACATCTCAATAAGTAACACATTTATCATGCACAACAGATTACACCAGTTCTTCCCACCAACATGTTTAAGTTTGAGAAGCTAACTCTCCCATCTGTTATTATGGTCAGATCCACAGGCGGATGGTTGTGAATACATACACGTCTTTTTTCTTGTTCTCTTTTTTTATTTTATTAGTGATAAAATGAAGGAGTGGGGTACAATTAGTTAAACCTAACAGCTAACATTAGCTTATCAAGACAGCTGCAGCACCGTTTGTCATAGCTAACAATACGTATAGTCGGTTCTGTTCTGTTTTGGAAGCTAACATTAATACACACTTTTGTTTACATTTGTTGTTATATGTATTTGTTGTTAATACCATTATTGTAGGGTGACGCAACGCTATTGTACTTTATACGCCAGTTACCATTTTTGTTTAGGTTTGTTGGCTAGCAAGGTACGGCTGGTTTATTAAGGGCTAAATTAACAGTAGTTCATCTAGCTGTAGTTAGCTTACTTTTGTGATTTACACTTTTATTTTACATGGTGTAGACTTTTTTCAGTTTACGGGTTCTTTAATAGATATCAACAGATAGTATCTACCCATATGGAAAAGAAATATAAAAAACTTACAAGAAGTTACATCAGTTCCAGTAATAAATCTTTATGTTTGACATGTGTTGTGCTTATAAGTCTCAGTTTGATATTACACATATCTATTAAGGATTCTGTATGTGTAATTACTGTCATATATTGTTCTTTTAAGTTCCCAATTTATATAAGTTACATATTGTACAAATTTACTAAGGATGTTATATCTGGTTTGACTGTCACATGCATTACTTACAAGTTCCAGATAGAACAGATACAAAGTTTATAAAATTTATGTATATCTTTTCCATATGGGTAAGTTTGAGGTTTCCATTAGAAAGCATGTAGAGTATAGATTTTGTCTTCCTATAGTAAGCTAGCAGGGTGAACTTTAGATAGATACCTAAAACATATTACATCATAGCTTCTGTTTCTATAATAACATAACCATATTTATAGCTTAGCCTACTAACTATAATTTAGTTTTACAACAACTCTACAGACTAGGTAGACATATAATACAATCTTCTCCTGTATGAATATTTAGATTTTGGTAGCTTATTCCTATAATATTATGTAGTAACTATATTTCTTGTATATGTTGTTTACTACCCTCATTGTGTAAATATCACTTATATACATGCTGTCCATATTCTTGAGCCGCTTAGGTGGGTAGGGAGAGTTCCCATGGGATAAAAAAGCTTTTAAACCTACCTTCCCTAGTTCTCAAAACCAGGCACCTAAGTGGCCCTACTCTTATTTCTTTTTTAGATATTTTAAAATATTCTTTAGTATACACTAGTAGAGTTCTACCTTAGAATTGGTATGTATAATAGAAGATATACGTTACTGATTTTTCATTAATCTCTTCAACTTTTCATGGATATTCACATTGGTCGACACATACATATCAGCTTGTTGCATAGCCAAGATTAAAAAATGCTTAACATTGTACACAGTCTGTCTGCATGTAGCACATCACATTCCTTCAAATAATACCCAATATACTACATTTACAGTATTGCAGGAAGTACAGGCAAAATATGCTGTTATAAGGTTATATTTGAAGGATGCAGGTGCAAAACCCGGTATCACCATTTTTTTTGTGATTTTAAATAGGGATTTACAGAAATCGATGCATGCATGGATTTGCATAAATAAAGTGGTGGCCAAGTGGTTAATGCGCTTGGTTACAGTTCAGAAGGTTCCGGGTTCAAATCCCACCCCTGCCACATTTCTCCATGTAATGTGGAGTTGTGTCAGGAAGGGCATCCGGCATAAAACTTGTGCCAATTCAAAATGCAGATCCACCTTGGATTTGCTGAGGCGACCCCAAGTGCAAACAAGGGAGCAGCCGAAGGGACTTACTTTACTATATATAATGAATGAATAATTGTTTCCCTGATGGGAGAAAAACACTTAACAACATTTGGCCAGATCAAGAACACCCTCAAACAAATGGGTGTATCTTTGTCAAGATCAAAACTCAAGAATCATGAATAAAGTAGGTGTTCCACTTTCACAAATTGTCAAGATCTATAGGCCGAACTGTAATGAGCTGTAGTTTTTGTCAAGATCTATAGGCCGAACTGTAATGAGCTGTAGTTTAATGGCCACTGGCGATTTGACTTGAACAGTGGCCCACCACCAATGTATTGATGACACTTCTTTTTAGGGGAGGTGATGGTCTAGTGGCTAAGGTGTTGGGCTTGAGTCCAGAAGATCATGGGTTCAAATCCCCACCTGACTGGAAAATCACTAAGGGCCCTTGGGCAAGGCCTTTAATCCCCTATTGCTCCTGGTGTGTAGTGACCGCCTTGTATGGCAGCACCCTGACATCGGGGTAAATGTGAGGCATAATTGTAAAGTGCTTTGAGCGTCTGATTCAGATGGAAAAACGCTATATAAATGCAGTCCATTTACTTCTGAGGCACTGACGTGACAATGTTACCACAACACAGTAGTGTTACACAACACAGCAATAACCTCGCTTATCTGACAAAAAACCTCAGCAAGAATCACCACAAACTGTCACGACATCAATACAACACATCAACATTATGCTATGACACCAGTACGACATATCACAATGTGTAAGTATGCCATCACAATGCACACACAGGTTGCACGTCATGGGAGAATGGTGCCAAAGTCTTCCATAAATATCGGGTGCATTACATATCTTCATCAGATGGTGACTGGTGGGATTAGTGTTGCATTCATGAAAGCACTTACTGGTTTGTGGTCATTTCTTTTCCTCAAGTATTGCCAAGAATACTCATGACTCTGCAAGATGCTGTCACAAAACCATCAATACATTGTCACACAAAATGCCAAAACAGAAGAACATTTTTGAACATTTCGAAAGATACTGCAGTGCATCGCGGGGCCTGCAAACCCAGGATGACGCATCATGACATAACATGAAAATTCAGTAAGGTATATCTTATATATTATATTACAATTCTAAGGTGGAACTATGCCAGTATACAAAGGTATATCTAAATATCTAAAAAGGAAAAGGAAAATAGGAGAGTAGAAAAGAGTAGAGTAGAGCCACTTAGGTGCCTGGTTTTGAGAACCAGGGATGGTAGGTTAAAAACCTTTTTTATCCCATGGGAAATCTCCCTACCCATCTCAAGAAAAAGGTATATATAACATAATAAAGAATAATAAGACATAAGAAGGATAAGACATCACAGGAGAAGACTGTAGTATTTGTAATTAGTGTGTAGACTAGTAGTAAAATCAAATATAGTTAGTAGGCTAAGCTGTAGAAGCAAAAGCTATGATTGTGTGAGCGTACTGGTATCTAACTCTGTTAGCATACTATAGGAAAATAAAAAGTATACTCATTATGCGGTGGCAAGGTTCCTGGGGTGGATGAAATCTGTCCTGAGTACCTTAAGTCTCTGGATGTTGTGGGGCTGTCTTGGCTGACACGCCTCTGCAACATCACGTGGCGATCGGGGACAGTGCCTCTGAATTGGCAGACCGGGGTGGTGGTCCCTCTGTTTAAGAAGGGGGACCGGAGGGTGTGTTCCAACTATAGGGGGATCACACTCCTCAGCCTCCCCGGTAAGGTCTATTCCAGAGTACCGGAGAGGAGAATTCGACCGATGGTCGAACCTCGGATTCAGGAGGAGCAGTGTGGTTTTCATCCTGGTCGCGGCACACTGGACCAGCTCTACACACTCCATCGGGTGCTCGAGGGTTCATGGGAGTTTGCCCAACCAGTCCACATGTGGTTTGTGGATCTGGAGAAGGCATTCGACCGTGTCCCTCGGGGCACCTTGTGGGGGGTGCTCCGGGAGTACGGGGTCCGGGGTCCTTTGCTAAGGGCTATCCGGTCCCTGTACGACCACAGCAGGAGCTTGGTTCGCATTGCCGGTAGTAAGTCAAACCTGTTTCCAGTGCACGTTGGCCTCCGCCAGGGCTGCCCTTTGTCACCGGTTCTGTTCATTATTTTTATGGACAGAATTTCTAGGCGCAGCCAGGGTGTAGAGGGGGTCTGGTTTGGGAACCACAGAATCTCGTCTCTGCTGTTTGCAGACGATGTGGTTCTGTTGGCTTCGTCAAATCAGGACCTTCAGCGTGCACTGGGGCGGTTTGCAGCCGACTGTGAAGCGTCCGGGATGAAAATCAGCACCTCCAAATCTGAGGCCATGGTTCTCAACCAGAAAAAGGTGCTTTGCCCTCTTCAGGTCGGTGGAGTGTCCTTGCCTCAAGTGGAGGAGTTTAAGTATCTCGGGGTCTTGTTCACGAGTGAGGCACAGATGGAGCATGAGATCGATAGACGGATCGGTGCAGCATCTGCAGTGATGTGGTCGCTGTATCGGACCGTCGTGGTGAAGAGAGAGCTGAGTAGGGGGGCAAAGCTCTCAGTTTACCGATCGATCTACGTTCCGATCCTCACCTATGGTCATGAGATTTGGCTCATGACCGAAAGAACGAGATCACGAGTACAAGCGGCCGAGATGAGTTTCCTCCGCAGAGTGGCTGGGCGCTCCCTTAGAGATAGGGTGAGGAGCTCGGTCACTCGGGAGGAGCTCGGAGTCCAGCCGCTGCTCCTCCAGGTCGAAAGGAGTCAGTTGAGGTGGCTTGGGCATCTTTTCCGGATGCCCCCCTGGACGCCTCACTGGGGAGGTGTTCCGGACACGTCCCACTGGGAGGAGGCCCCGGGGAAGACCCAGGACATGCTGGAGGGACTACATCTCTCGGCTGGCTTGGGAACGCCTTGGGGTTCCCCCAGAGGAACTGGGGGAGGTGTGTGTGGATCGGGAGGTCTGGGCGGCTTTGCTTGAGCTGCTGCCCCCGTGACCCGTCTCTGGATAAAGCGGAAGAAAATGGATGGATGGATGGAATAATCATTATGCTATCAAATGGAAACCTAAGAACTTAGGTACTATATGTTGATGTCTTTAGAGGAACACATAAACTGATGAATCATTAAAAATCTACACCATGTAAAATAGAATTGTAAATGGCGAAAATAAGGTAGTTATAGTAGAAGAGTTAAATTAGCCGTGAATAAGCCAACCGTACCCAGCAAGCTAACATGATAAACAAAAACGGTAATTAGTGTATAAAGTATAATAACATGAATTTCTCCTCTGTGAGATCAATAAAGTTTATCTTATCTTAATAGCATAGTTAAACCTACAGTAACAGTATTAACAAATATATATAAAATAAATGTGGGCAAAAGTATGAATTAATGTGGGTTATCAAACACAAAAGAACCAATTATTTTGTAAGCTACAATGAACATTGCTAAGGCCCGCTAGATAAGCTAACGTTAGCTGTTAGGTATAACTAATTGTACTCCATGGTGCCCAACATCAGCAAGACGTCAACATCATGTTCATCCTGTTCTCATGAAAATTTGTAGTAAAACATACAAAAAAGTAATGTACAAAAATTTGTACATCTTCCTACATATTTTTCAGGTGATCTCATAGATGTCCCATATATCACTCTACCCGGAGGGTGTGATGACAAGATGGCAGATCATCCAAGTGAAAAAGTACAGGAAGCAATCTTATATTTATTAGTGTTAGTCTAGCCCTAAACCTAACCCTAGCCTTAACCAAAACACAAGCACACATTTTGATAATTGGGGAAAATGACCATTGGACTTTGAGTAATTGGATGCTTAGCTGTATCTTCTCTATCTTGCCTGTTTTTCACAATTCTTTGTTGTGCTTTGTCATATTTGTTAATTTGTTGTTGGTATTATGGCCAGAGAAGGCAGCCACTCTGCTTTGTGTACACCTGATCATCAAGGTCCTGGTTAGTACTTTGGTGAGAGACCTCTTAGGATGATCAGGGACTGTGTGTGTTTCTTCAGGTAAAACTAGAGTTGCATTGGCATAAAACTTGTACATGAGCCAAATGCGGATCTGTACTGTTTCTGCTCCACAGACCCTGAAGAAACTGGGACTGCCAAAAACCAAACATTATTATGGCCAGAGCCGACAGTCGCCCCTCTAACTCGGGCCTGCATAAGGTTTATTTCTTACAATCAGAAAATGCCAGAGGAAGTTTTTCTTTACTACTTACTGTAGGTTGTGATTTGGTACTAAATCCTTTTTAGTCCCAGCAATGCATTTTTGTCCTCTGTAATGCCTTGTTTACACTGGACGGAGACCTACAAGATCATGACATTTTGTCAGCTCTCACAAGTCTTGCCTGGTCTCCATTGTGATCTGTTATTTACATTTAAACCAAGTTTGCATTGCGACGGAATTGTGGAAGTGAAAAATATGTTAATATCCGCGAACATTGATGCAACCCCATGCAGAGTCAATTGAGAGTCTATTACGACCCACAGGATCAAGTTAAGACATGTGAGAGTTTATCAAGACTGATTATGAGACCCATGTATCTGTTAACTGGTTTCACAACTTGAGCGAGTGTTTTAAACAGTTCAATACACTCGCACACCTGCTGGAGACTGACGGGGAGTGATGGAGAGTGATGGCGCCCAGGAGGGATCCTTGTTCCAACCATGGAGCCCCCATTGTGACCAGCCTGCAACCCCAGTGGGAGTCAGTGAGAGTGACAGCAAGCAGAGACCAAATATTCAATCGCAACTGGGTTGTGGACTTGGTGTAAACGGAGTGTAAATGGGGTGTAAATGACAAGCGTTTCACAGCTTTATTTCAAAAGAATTATTCACTTAGCAGTAGATCCCATTGTCCACTGCAAAGGACACTCAATTAAAGGTTTGGCCTTTGGGTTTTTTAAGATTAAAATCATAAAAATAATTTTCTTTGGCACCACTATAATTTTATTTATTAGCTTTTAAATAGGGGATCCATAATATCGCATTGGTAATATGATCAAAATTCACATGGTCACAAAAAAAATTTAAAATAGTTTAGAGGAAACAATTCCAAATAATAGCCTTGAACTATGTTCAGTTGTGACACATACACTCTACAGCAGCACAGGGGCTTAGTGGTTAGCACTGTTGCCTCACAGCAAGAAGGTCATGAGTTTGATTCCCACCTGTAGCCTTTCTGTGTGGAGTTAGCAAGTTGTCCCCATGTTTCCGCAGATTTCCCCCGGGTGCTCCGGTTTCCTGCCACATTTAAAGACATGCAGGTTAGGTGATTGGAAACTGTATAATACAACTGTAATTGTCCAGGTCTTCCTTTCAAAAAATATCTAAATCCCATTGGGACTAACCTGGTTAAATAAAATAAAAATAAACTGATAGCCACCATAGCCTGAAACAGATTCCCTGACTTGCACAAAGGATGTTGGGAAGCACACAGGGCCAGCCAATCTGAGTAGGGTGGCATGGTGACATCAGCTGGCTCTTCCCTCAAACAAAATAAACCATAAAATGCTCCAAAACAGCTTATTCCTGTATAAATGTAATATGTTTCTTATTTATTTTGTAAAAGTTAATGAGAAATAACCACATTTATATCTACAAACACTGGTTTTGAAACCAGATAACACCTCCAAAGTGATTTACAAGACATTTTTGGATGTTAGCATGCACAAGCCATGTACATGCATCACGTGAGGTCAAAGGCAACTTCCATTAATTTCAAAATCTCATGCATGCACACATGCACTTCCTCCTGTAGATGCCATTAAAAAGTAAAACAAAATATTCATTATGTATTTCTCCCCAGGTAAATATGCTCTCTTCATTAAAATGAGCTGTAATTTTGCAACATGTTTCAAAAATAAACTGACATTATAATACTCAGATTTCAGTAAAAACTAAATTTTGTCACTTTTGTGAACTTTGAAAGGCTGCACAGCTTTGAAAAAAAACGTTTCTGACAAAAAAAAAACTTTTGTAGCATAGTGTTTTCACCCAAGAATAATTATTGGGAAAAAAGCAGAACTTGCAAAACTTTTATTTTTCTGGATCTCAGGAGGATATAAATTACTTTAAATGAATGGAATTTATTTATTTTTTTAAAAATGCATAAAATATCTATCATGCTTAACTATTTGTATGATATACTAAATAAGAATATGATGTCCTGCTAAACACTGTGAAGGTGAAAATCTCAAGTATCAGAAAGTTTGTCAAACATCAGGATGAAGCAGAATGATGAACAAAAGATCTTGAGAGGATAATGAGGAAGTGCTCATGACCTCAGTTCACATCTGTATAAACATGATGGACGTCGTGTTGTGGTGGACACATGTATGGCTGGCAGTGAAACTTATCTGATTAATGATGTCACTGCTGATGTATGGTGCATCCAAAAAGTATTCACAGCGCTTCACTTTTTCCACATTTTGTTATGTTACAGCCTTTTTCCAAAATGGATGAATTTCTTTTTTGTTTTGTTTTGTTTTCTCTCTCTCTCTCAAAATTCTGCACAAAATACACATAATGACAATATGGGGAAAAGTTTTTTTAAGATGTTTGCAAATTTATTAAAAAAATTTAAAAACTAGGAAATTACATGTACATAAGTATTCACAACCTTTGCCATGAAGCTCAAAATTGAGCTCACACACATCCTGTTTCCACTGATCATCCCTGAGATGTTTCTACAGCTTAACTGGAGTCCACCTGGGGTAAATTCAGTTGATTGGACATGATTATGGAATTTCAATTTCAATTTATTTTGTTTATCCAGTGCCAATTAAGTCACAACAAAGCTTCCTCAAGGCGCTTCACATAAGTAAGGTCTAACCTTACCAACCCCTAGAACAAGCACACAGGTGACAGTGGAAAGGAAAAACTCCCTCTGATGATATTGAGGAAGAAACCTCAAGCAGACCAGACTCAGAGAGGTGACCCACTGCTTAAGCCATTCTAACAATTACAAGGTTTTGCAAAGTTTTACAAAGCTGAAGAAACAGAAAACAGCAAATCAAACAACATAATAATATAAAGAACATGAGAAGTCCATGCAGGTCTTAGCGCCACAGGCAGGGTCATCCAGCATTCCTCACACCGTCAGTGGGCCTGTTCCTGCAACAGGGTCAGTTTCAAATGCAGACAGCAGTATATAGCACCTGCTTCAGGCCCTGTATCTCATGTTCAGTCCAGCCCCTGGCGGTTTGGATTCATCAATCCTGCAATCCTATGTGACATTGTCTGTAGTTCGGACAGAGAGAAAAAGAGCCAAATCAGTCAAGCAGGCACACACCTGTCTAAGGTCCCACAGTTGACAGTGTATGTCAGAGCACAAACCAAGTATGAAGTCAAGGGAATTGTCTGTAGACTTCCAAGACAGGATTGTCTCTAGGCACAAATCTGGGGAAGGATACAAAAACATTTCTGCTGCTTTGAAGTTCCCAATAAGCATAGTGGCATCCATCATCCATAAATGGAAGAAATTTGGATCTACCAGCACTCTTCCTAGAGTTGGCTGCCCGTTTAAACTGGAGGAGAAAGGGCCTTAATCAGATGACCAAGAGCCAGATGGTCACTCTGTCAGAGCTCCAGCATTCCTCTGTGGAGAGAGGAGAACCTTCCAGAAGGACAACCATCTCTGTAGCAATCCACCAATCAGGCTTGTATGGTAGAGTGGCCAGACAGAAGCCACTCCTTGGTAAAAGGCACACGGCACCCCGCCTACAGTTTTCTAAAAGGCACCTGAAGGACTCTCAGACCATGAAAAACAAAACTGTCTGGTCTGATGAGACACAGATTGAACTCTTTGGTGGGAATACCAGGCGTCATGTCTGTAGGAAACCAGGCACCATCTCTACAGTGAAGCATGGTGGTGGCAGCATCATGCTGTGATGATGTTTTCAGTGGCAGGAACTGGGAGACTAGTCAGGATTGAGGGAAAGATGAATGCAGCAATGTACAGAGACATCTTGGATGAAAACCTGCTCCAGAGCGCGCTTGACCTCAGACTGAGGTGACGTTCATCTTTCAGCAGGACAGTGACCCTAAACACACAGCCAAGATATCAAAGGAGTGGCTTCAGGACAACTCTGTGAATGTCCTTGAGTGGCCAAGCCAGAGTCCACACCTGAATCTGAGTGAACATCTCTGTGAGAGATCTGAAAATGGCTGCGCACTAGGCATGTGGAGATTAATCGATACGAATCAGTATCTAGATACAAACATGCGCGATGTGAATGTATCGATTCATTCAGTGTGCATTGATTCATTTGACAGACTGAATTGTGTTGCATCGCCCTCTGCCTGCTTGCATCATTTTTTTCCCGATGCACATTGAATGCACCACAGAAGCCAGAAAAAGCACATTTCTACCACAACAAAAATGATGACATCAATAGCCTTTTTGCTTAACGATTCCCTTATTGGCCCTTCAGTTCGGGACACCGGAGAGGCCATTGTTTTTGAGGGTGTTTATTGAGAAAATTATTATTTCTCTACATTTATTACAGACTGCAGCGGGTCTGCTTGAAGCTTGAAGCAACGAAGCAGCGCTTTGACCCACTGTTTGCTGGTTCTCTGCTTTGCTTCCAGCAGCAGGTCTGCAATGTCTTCATTAACCTCTCTCTAAGCCATTTAAAGATGTCAATCGTGAGTCTGCTTTGTGTGGATTAAAGTCATGAACTGGCACTCTTGTCCTGTTGCGGGGAAGAAATGAGAATTGTCCAACGTTCCACAACGGAGTTTTATGTGATGGGTCTCTGGCATGAGCATCAGCCGGTGCATAAACTGAAGTTGTCCATCAAGTAAAGGAAATAATAATAATAATAATAATAATAATAATAATAATAATAATAATATCCTCTGTTTTGTGGGACTAAGTGCACAGCTCGAAAGAGCAGTGCAGATTTTGGTTGGAAATAATAACTTCAGAGTGAATCGCTGTTTCAAATCAAGTGACACCTCTTTCCATTCTTTATAATAAACAAACGACAACCCACTAAACCGTTTTTCCCAAAATGAGACGTCTGCGTTTTTTTATGAATTACATCCTGACGTGTAGCGCAGCCTGAAGAGCTCACGTCAGAGCCTATGGAGTTACATTTGTGCCATTAATATCTGAAAGAAAATGCTTTTGACTTTGATTTTGTTTATTTCTATTTCTATCCAGAGATCAAGGATCCAGTGACCATGTACAGATTTTATTGATTTTTCTTTATGTCCAGAGATCAAGGATCCAGTGACCACTTTCATATTTACTTACTTTAAGACTCAATAAAATGTTATTGAACAAGAAAACCTGTAAAGCCTACTTTTAGTACACAGAAAATTCACGAGAGGTATTGATAAGGGAATCAATAAAGAATCGGGCCGATAAGCAGAATCAATAATGGCATCGATATCGATAAAATCTTATCAATACTCATCATTAATCATATCGCACCAAATTGCATCATATCACATTGTGAGGAATTGAATTGCCATCAAATCGCATCAAATCGAGAACAGGGTTGAATCATATCACATCGTATCTTCAGCCTCCTCATGCATCGCTATATGTATCATATCACTGGTAGTGTATCGAGGTGCATATCGAATCATTGTCAGTGATGAGATTCACATGCATACCTTGCACCGATGCTCCCCATCCAACCTGATGGATCTTGAGAGGTGCTGCAAAGAGGAATGGATGGGCAAAACTGCCCAAAGATAGGTGTGTCAAGCTTGTGGCATCATGTTCAAGAAGACTTGAGAATATAATTGCTGCCAAAGATGCATCAACAAACAATTGAGCAAAGGGTGTGAATACTTTAGGCTCAGGAGCATCCATGTGATTTTAATAAATTTACAAAAATTTAAACAAAACTTTTTTCATGTTGTCATTATGGGGTGTTGAGGGTAGAATTTTGAGGGGAAAATGAATTTACTCCATTTTGGACTAAGGCTGTAACATAAAGTGTGGATAAAGTGAAGCGCTGTGAATACTTTCTGGATGCTCTGCAAAAAACAGTTAGCGGCACGGCTGTATATTCTGCTACTGCATTATCTGCTTACGACAAGCTTACAGTCATTATTTGCTTTGAAGCCCAGTATGCTAAAAAATAATAACCGATGTAGACACTGATGCGCATGACTATTGCTGTGCTGCCGTTTTTGGTGACTAAATGTGATTTTAGAGAACTTTAGATAAGACTTGAACAATTACCCAATTTAATTTTCAGTTTGTTGTCAAAATGAAAAGAGCCTGTCAGTGGACATAAACTGGGATATTACAACTGGAGATGAAAAAAGAAAGGGGTGGGGGGAGTGCTGCCAGAGAATCCCAAGAACATACAGCCATTTCTTTTGATTCCCGTTTCATTGATTTAATTTCTCATCCTTAAGAGATGTCACTTTGTCTGAAAATGTATTCATCCTGTGTGCGCGACTCATAATAATGCTAATCTTTTTGCCACAGCAGAAATCTCATGAAGGGATAATCTGAGATAAATATAGTTAATTGAGGCCAGGTGAACTTTCTTTATCAGCAGCCCAGTCAACCAATCTGAAGTAAATGTGATAATTAGAACAGAGATGTCTTCACCGAGAACAGAGCGTGGTGGTCCTGTCCCTCAGCCGCTTTCCCTCACATTACATCTGATTATTTCACAACACATCCCCAAAAGCCTGCTCTGAATTACAACAGGAGAACATACAAGACTATTTTTATGGTTTTCTCTCAACTAATGTTTGCGCCTGAGCCTATACGGCGTTTTGCATCTTAAACCGTTAAGTGTAGAAAGTGCTGCAGAAGAAACAAAGACTCTCTTGGCTGGTTTTGTGGCCAATGAATGTGCACTCTCTTTGGCCATACGTGCAGCCTGCGGTCCGCTGAGTCTGACCACCATTAACACCCCCGAGAAAGCACTTCCTAATTACTCATTCAGCCTGACAGAATCTCCTTAATTACAAACTTCATTAGCCTGCAGTACTTTGTTTTTCTGCAGAAAATGAGGAAGCAGGGGACGGCTCAGGCCAAGGTGCTTTAGCACCTTATTCCTCCATGCATTCCTTTTTTTTAAGATATGTTAAGACCTCAGTCAGAGACCTAATTAGATTCATAGTGAGAATCAGACACCTTTTAACTAGCCTCTGGAGTCCTCCTAAAAGGACAGCGAGATCCAGCGGCACAGAGAATTAAACGGACCTATACCGCCTTTCATGTGTGAAGTGGTTTGGTTTGCCGTGTCCTCACCACCAAACACAAAATAACCTCAAGCGCTGACATAACCTGCTACTATTATACTCACTTATAAACACTTTGGAGAACCCAAAAGGTGCAACAACACCACGTGTGAGGGTTTCTGCTCCTGCAGTAATTGCAGCTGAAGAGATAGATTTTTCTTTATTATAAATTCCACTCTCACTTGGATGTTACTGAAGAAGTGGTGCAGCCAAAATGATTACTGTGAGGAGGTGATGTGCACAGGCCATCACACATCACATAGCTTCAAAGTCACCTGCCAGTCATTTCTGGTCAGGTGCATTTACAGTTCACATGTTCACACTGCATGCAATTATATGGCAGAAAGCACTTTAGCCAGCGAGCGCCGGAGTCGGGTAAAGCTCTTCTCAGTTGCTGCTAATGCATAATGGAGTGATAGTGGAGAGTTCCTTCCTAACATCGCTGGTTGAACTTCAAAGTGTGTCTGTGTGGCTCCTGCTGGAGAAGTAATTATTTCACCTTAAGCTTACATAAACTGTCTGCACAAAGTTATGCTTGTTATTAATTAGAAGGCTCCACTTGAGATAGTTAGACAATGCTGACGTCCTTCTCCTTCAATCGCAAAGCTTGCTGTGCGGAAGCGAGTGATTGAGAGTGAATGATTAGAGAGGATAATATGGGTTACTTTGTCTGCAGAGGTACTAAGGCATTCATTGGCCCGTAATGGATGTCACAACCAGAATTACTACAACCAATCATTTACATGCCTGTAAAGCAATGATGCAAGTATGCAAGAAATGGCTAAATGGCCTTTTTTTATATAATGCGTAAAGGACACATCCCACCGATATCATAACAACTTAGATTTAGGCTGTTTGTGACCATCCGGTGATATACCGGGATTACTTTGTGCACTTCTATGACTGGTCTCAAAGTATACAGCATTCACAACAAACAGCTATGGAGACTGCCGAAAGCAAAGAACTCGTGAGTACTCATTTTCCGAGTGTTTCTGACAGCATTTACGTAGCTTTGAGAAAAACGTCCCAGCACACGCTTGAATGGAATGTAGCCGCTAACATTAAGAATGGACCCGCAGATTAATTGCAAAGTTTACATAAGTGTGATGTCGTGTTATGATGAGTCGTTTTTAAGTGATAACTGTTCATTTTGATGCAGTCACGGTAAAAGCAACAGCTGCTCTCCACTGTGAGAAGACTTAGTGCGCATACACGCCCATCATGAATACAGCCTGTTAAAAACAGTCACTGCTAGAGGATGAGATTTGTGCACATTTATAAGTGTTGTCATCAATATAACTGTGGAAAAATCTAAGAAATACATCTGTGTGATCAGACAGCCTGAAAAACTTCAGCATTCTGCATTCACGTTCACGGCAGGAGCTATAACAGGGTTAAAACAGTGTGCTGCTCTGTTAAGCCCTGGTCCCACCAAATAATGAAAGATGAATAATGGGCCACATAGTATATTTTTTTGGTACGAGTCCAGTTATTCAACAATCATGGGAGAATAGTGGGTCTTAGAGGCAGAATATTCGCCTAACAAGGCTAATCTCTGAGCGTGGCGCTAATTTCAAGAAGTTCAAAATTTAGCAACAACAGCGTGGGGCAGTTTATGTACAAGGTACTACGAGGGCAAACAAGGATTTTAGAGGCATGTTTGTAGTGAGGACAAGGCTGTTAAAAGCCCATTATCTGAGCACCTGGTGGCTACGAGGACAGGACAGGTTATTTTGGCTCAGCCATCTTGCATACTACAATCCCACCTGCTTTGTGCACCAGACGCTATATATAAAATAATTATTTTGTAGCGGATTTATCATTTCCTGTAAGATGTTGAAAACACTAATCACTTCAAGAATCACAGCGGACCTTTCATTTGGAGCTTTTTCCTCTCTCTGTCTTGTGCGCTGAGGTGGAGAACATATTTGGAACAGCCTAAAAGGTAATTGTTTGTAATGTTTATATTGTAATAGCTTTGTAAAACAGTTGCATGTTCACAGTAGTGGGCACTGTTCAGCTAATCCGATAACTGATAATTATCAAAGCTAATGTTTTTGTTAGCGGATTAGCTTTTCAGATAATTTATCTTCCGATAAATTTAGTTCTGATAACTTTCAGTCTGCTAACATTTTGTTGTTGTTGCTGGTAAAATGAGCAAAGTTTAACGGTCAAAAATGTTTGTAAACCCTAAAATCAAACATTTTAGTCCCTGCTGTGTGTAGATGAGTGGTTTGTGGCAGACTGCCTGTCACTTGCTGATGATGTCATCATTAAGCGCAAGACGTGATTGGCCAGTCAACGCAGGGAGCATTGTGGGTAGTGTAGTTCAGGTTCACTTTGGACGTTACACTATTACCGTCCGCTCGACACAAACAAAACTGACTCATTTTAACATTATTTTATTTTATTTCTTTGTGGTTGACTGGATAATTTAATCGCAAAGACTCAGTGGTAGAGAGGAGATCTCACGGTGCAGCTGTGTTACAGAGGGACTTTTCTTCATCGTTTTAGACACCGTTTTGGATAATCAGGACGCTTTATGTGGATTATTTTCTTCATGAGCCCCACTGAAACTAACAGGTAAGAATTTATATTTACTACGTGTCTTTTACTCTGCCAATCAAAGCATGTGAAAAAAGCAGCAGCTTTTAGTTCATAAATGACGGTGTATATAATACTGAGATAAACTGTAACTTCTAATACTGTGTTTTACTGCTTTTGAAAGATGATAACAGTATTTGGGGTTTTTTATTCATTCATTTTTCATGCGTTCTTTTTGTGTTTGTGATCCTTGAATTTACCCAGCAGCCCCTGCGGCGCTTAAAGTGAAACTGGTTTATCATAAGCTGACAGTGTATTCTGATGTGGCCGCATCCGGGTCAATACTAAAAGTTATCGGTTATCTGTAATAAAGATACATTTTTTAACAGTTTTTTGGTTTAGCGTCATAAAAGATAACTTTCCAGTTCAGTTATCGGATTAATGGTTATTGAAGCTAACTTTTGGTTCACTGCGCTCGCCACTGCATGTTCATTCCTTCATATAAGCAGTTATAAAAGTATGTTTATAATAGATTTAACATCTTGTTATAATGGATCAGATGAGCACCGCTGTGTGCGCACTGGCATAATCGCTTACGCTCAAGATGAGCATTTACGCAGAACACGAGTGTGCAAAAGAGTGATTTTGCAGACAATAACGGATGAATACAAACTTAAAAGTTGGATCACCGGTATCAAAATGACTGTAAGCCACGGAATAAATAAAGCCAGCGAGAAGAAGCGCAAAGGCGACTGTCCAGGAACCCGTGGTTTGGTTCTAGCTGGTCTGGTTATGGATGTGTTTTGTGTTGTGGGGTTTTTTTTTGGGGGGGGGGGGGGTGATCCACACAGTTGCGGGTGTATATAATTAAAGCAGCCGCCTCATTGTGGTGTCTTGGTTTTTTTTGTGTGGGAGTGTGGGAGGGCTGGACGTTTGGACCAAACCCATGCCTAAACATGCACCAACATCGCATTACATGCTGCTACATGGATCATATGTGGCTCGACATGGATCATATGCAGTGACACAAGCCATTCAAGGCTGGACGGGGCTCAAATGACATGTCAGTAGTGGCTCATTAGAGGTTGATACCTGGCACATGTGAGGTACTTCGAGGCACATAGAGAATTCTTCATAGCGGATACGTGATAGATTTATACGTGGCTCATTATTCATGGCATTATTATTTGGTGGGACCAAAGCTTCACAGAGAAAAGACTGCACACCTCAAGATTGAAAATCTGACAGACTCTCTCAAAGTAAAATAAAAATAATAAAGTCTACCAGCTCCACTGACGAGAACTAAATACAACAGAAAAAACTGAACAGGGCACTCACCCACTTGTGGAATTATTTCCAAAATTAAATATGTAAAGTCCACACCATCAAAGAAGTTGTCATGCACAGATCACACATGATTGCCGGCCGAAGAATAATGTCTATGTTCACTCCATCAAAGAGGTCCTGACTGACAGCTCCTTACAAAGTTCTCTCACGATTCTGGTACTTTAGCTAGAAAGTCCATTATCTCCTGAAAATAATGTATGAAATCCATCTGCATGTTCAGACAGCCTGCAAAAACAGCCTCATGGAGACATTCCATGCGCATGTTCACAGTAGCAGTAAAATAGCATCCTGTGACACAGACAGCAGAGTCAGCACGTTAGGATCCAAAATCCAACCAGACTCTCAAAAAATTAAGAGTTTTGGGACGAAGTGTGTGGTCTCCTCTCCATATATTATATGTAATTCTGAGCCACCACTTTCTAATGAAAGCTCAGAAGCTTCATTATTGGCTGTAGCAGAATTCATTTCACTCTGTCTGTTGGCCATCCGAATATTTCTGCTTTTCCTATAATGTACGTCACACACAGAGAAATGGTGAGAAATAAGATGTATGAAGTAGGAGATTTTCCAAAAATGCACCTACAAACTCGCCAAGCAAAAGGGATAATTAGCAATAAAACACCTCAGCAACCATTAATTATTACTGCATGTGTGCTAATAGACTTACAATCATGAATACTTTGATGTTGTGTTGCTAACCGAGATGTTAAATAACATGCTTCGTGTCCTTTAAACATACAGGGATGAAAAGCTGTGTATCCCAGCTAATAGAGGATGTTCAGATGATGTTGGATTTTGGTCAGGTTTTATGTCAAATCCCATTTAGTTATATTTTATTTTATTTTAATGCTATTTATGGTATTTATTATGTTTTATTTTTCTTATGTCCCAAATTACAGTGACGTTTTTTACATTTAGTATTAATGGTTTCCACCCAGCACATATTTTGAAAGTGTTCAACTCTTGAAACTATTGCATGTAGGCCTATTAAAAGGTGTGTCAGGTATACTGTGTTGTAATTTTTAATATCTGCAGTCAAAATGGACAAGAGTGTTATATTGTTGTTGGGACATGAAAAAAATTAATCCAGCATACCTGAAAACCTACAATTTGACACCAAGATCACACAAATCAAATAAGTCATCAGCAACCAGAGGAGCCTCTTCAGCCACAGACTGCTCCTCCCCAAGTGCAGGACCACCAGACTGTACAACTCCTCACTCAGGGGGAGGAGTAGTAACAGGAAGACAGAGGATGGTGAGGAGAGGAGCAGTTGTAGCCAGTAAGACAATAGTTTTGGTTTTTATATATGCATTTACTTTTGACAAATTGTTTCTTACTTCTAGTTTTGATACTCTGTGTGCTTCTTGCCCTCTGTGCTGCTGTCCAATGCTGCTGAAACCTCAATTTCCCTGAGGGAGTCTTCCCAAGGGATTAATAAAGTTCTATCAAATCAAATCTATTCTAATTTAAGTATCATTTTTGTGAGAAAAAGAACATTTTAGGGTTGATTTGGTGGCCATTGTGAAATTAGGCACCATCTTGGATTCACTGTTGCTGTAAAACAGATCTATTGTGATGGAAGCATTTCGATGCAAAAAGCAATTTGGTTGGGGGGGGGGGGTCATTTCGGTGGCCATCTTGGAAAATGGCTCCCATCTTAGATTTTAAAGTGGCCAATCAGCCAGATTTTGCAAGTACTATCTTTGGAATCATTGGTACTTGTACCAGCATTTGCACAATTTTGCTGTAAAATTAGTGTTATCTGCTCCACTATCCCCGCCTCAATCCTGGCTGGGAGGGAACATAAAGAATTTCAAGGTATAAATAAATGTGACTTGACTTTCAAAGTGAATAAACATGGCTTCCCAACATATATGAGTGCTGCCTGAGGAAAACCTACCAAACATTTTCCAGTCAAATATTGCTCCATTTTGTCATCCTACAACGTTTGGGGAGTTTACAGAATTATGTCATGGCAACATCACTTTCTGACATCATTATTCCTAAAAAAAAATAAAAAAAATAAATAAAAAATAAATAAAAAAGTGATGTTGTGACAATGTAGAATTGTTTGCTGGGATGTCCACATGACTATTACCAAGATAAGCATCACAAATGAGTAAGAGTTAGGGATCTCCTAAGGTCAAACGTTTCAAAATAACTCTGAGATAAAGACACCGAGCCCTGAGTAAACCCGTCTTAATGGGCTGCTTTCAGGGCAATTTCACACATGAAAGTCTGGAAAAGCTCTGAACCAAGTTTCATGTTTGTATACATTTGGTCCTGTTAGTTTGGTTTCACTTTGTAATCATCACTTCACATGGGAAAATTGTGTACTTTTTTGTTTTCAGTTGCAATAACAGAAGTAGTCTTGAAAAGTGCAGGGGGTTTTTTTTGTTTTTTTTTTTTGGTTCCCAGAGGAGAAGGGAAGGCGAGGTAAATGGAAGAGGCCATGTCGATAAGTGTTAGCCTACACAGCTAACCAGAGTAGCTACGTTCTCTCGCCTACACAACTGCCTCAACACATTTGAGCTCCGGGTCATAAACTAACCACAACACATGTCCACTTTCCACCGAATCCTCACTTTTTCTTTGCATTGTCACTTTGTATGCGTGTAATTTGCCCAAAACCTCAGAGAAAGTGCCACGTATCTGTCCCAGGAAGTAGAGAAATTATGTCATATGCGTCATATTTCATCCCTTTAGCGGCCGCCCTCAAATGAGACTGCGCTGCCCAATTTAGCAGATAGTTTAAAAAATAAATAAATAAATTTTCATCTGAACAGAGGAAAGTCAAGACAAATTCAAAACAACACGAGTTGAACCCAAAGTACTACAAAGCACAAAAGGACAAACAGTACAATGTCAACAGACTGCATAAAAATAGTAATTTAAAAACAGGAAGGAAAAAAGAACAGCAGGACAAAAAACAGGAATGAAACAACTCTCACAGACAGACAGACAGACAGACAGACAGACAGACAGACAGACAGACAGACAGATAGATAGATAGATAGATAGATAGATAATTCGTACCATTTGCCATTGTGTTCCATTTACCATAGAATAGCTATTTTCAGTGTGCAGTTTTGGTGCTACAGTTGTATGCAAAAGTTTGGGCACCCCTATAAATTTTGATGATTTTCCTTTACAAGTCATTGGTTGTCTGGATCAGAAATTTCAGTTAAATATATCATATAGCCAGTGGTGTCAAAAGTACACACATTTGTTACTTAAGTAGAAGTATAGATACTGCAGTTTAAAAACACTCTGGTAAAAGTTGAAGTATCAACTTGACCTCTTTACTCAAGTAAAAGTGAAAAAGTATGTGCTCCAAAACCTACTTAAAGTATAAAAGTATAAAGTAACCTTTAAAAAAAAAAAAAAAAAAAAAAAGGTAGATGCCACTATATGAATTGAAAGCTTAATTTAAAAACTGATTCATTCTACATGTGGCCCAAGACCCAAAACCCAAAATTACCCCCCAACACCACCTGCACGAAAATGTTTCAATTCTAGAAGCTCTGAAATGCAATCTGGGACTATTCCAGACAATAAACTGGAGTGAGTGCAGCATCCATTTAGTGAGAAAAAACAACTTTCCTTATTCAGATTCATTCCAGTAGTATTCTGCTCTTACTAGGATGCAGCAGTTTTCTAGTTTGGCAGATAGTTCTGGAGAAAATCACTGAAGAAATTAACACATTGAAAATATGGTTTGACCGAAACAAACTGTCATTAAATAAGACAGGGATGAAGTGGAGGTGTAAGAGTCACTAGGTGTTCACAGGAAACATTTATTTATTTATGTATGTATTGTTAGTCGCTTTTATATTTTCTGTTGTGTTTCTATTCAGGATCTTTTTGCCTCTTTCTCTAAAATTGTATATAATAATCATTAGATTATTAATATATAAACAAAAATAAATTTAACAAATATTACAATTTGAAAACAAATGCACCCGAACCTGACGAGAGCTGCTTAATGCTAACTTTTAACATTGAAAACGCCATAGACATGCTAACGCGTTAGCGTCGCTCCCGTTTTTAAGTTATAAAATACATCTATCAACTGTTTCAGAAGACCATAACAGGTCGGTTTAACATAGAAAAGATCAATAATACTCACAGAAGTATGCTCTTTAGGGTTTTAGCGGGGGAAAATTAAGTGAAAGAAAGAAAGAATAAACGAAGCAATAGGTCGAAGCATTGCTTCAATCTGCGAACCACTGCTTGAATTGGTTCACGGTTCAAAGCAAATCCGCGCTGCAGAAAAGTTGATTACAGGCGCACATGACGTGAAATATATATATATATATATATAAACATTAAACTGAAGCCAAGAGTAACGAGGCTGTTTGTTTTAAAAATGTAAGGAATAGAAAGTACAGATACTTGTGTGAAAATGTAATGAGTAGAAGTCAGAAGTAGGCAGAAAAATAAGTAAAGGAGTAAAGTATAGATACCTAAAAAGTGTACTTAAGTACAGTAACGAAGTATTTGTACTTCGTTACTTGACACCTCTGCATATAGCAGACAAACACTGATATTTGAGAACTGAAATGAGGTTTCTAGTATTTACAGAAAGTGTGGTATAATTATTTAAACAAAATTAGGCAGGTGCATAAATTTGGGCACCCTTGTCATTTTATTGATTTGAATACATTTAGCACTAATTATTGGAACACAAAATTGGTTTGGTAAGCACACTGACCCTTGACCTCCTTACACAGGTGAAAGCAATCATGAGAAAGGGTATTTAAGGTGTCCATTTACAAATGTTTCCCCTCTTTACATCTCTTCTAATGACATGGGTGCCTCTAACCACCTCTCAAATGACCTGAAAACAAAGATTGTTCAGCATCATGGTTTAGAGGAAGGATACAAAAAGCTATCTCAGAGATTTCAGCTGTCAGTTTCCACTGTGAGGAACATAGTGAGGAAATGGAAGACCGCAGGCACAGTACTAGTTAAGGCCCAAAGTGGCAGGCCAAGAAAAATCTCAGATAAGATGAAGAGAAGGATGGTGAGAACAGTCATAGTCAACCCACAGACCTGCTCCAAAGACCTACAACATGATCTTGCTGCAGATAGTGTCTCTGTGCACTGTTCAACTATACAGCGCACTTTGCACAAAGAGATACTGTATGATGCTGTAATGCAGAGGAAGCCTTTTCTGCGTACAAGCCACAAACAGAGTTGCTTGATTTATACTAAAACACATTTGGACAAGCCAGCTTCATTTGGAAATAAGGTGCTGTGGACTGATGAAACTAAAATTGAGTTATTTGGACATAACAAGGGGCAGTATGCATGGCACAAAAAGAACACAGCATTCCAAGAAAAATGCTTCCTACCTACAGTAAAATTTGTAGGTGGTTCCATCATGCTGTGTGGCTGTGTGGCCAGTGCAGGTACTGGGAATCTTTTTAAAGTTGAGGGTCACATGGATTCTAGTCAATATCAGCAGATTCTTGAGAACAATGCTCATGAATCAGTGAACAAGTCGAAGTTTCACTGGGGCTGGATCCTTCAACAAGACAACGACCCTAAAAACTGCTCAAAATCTACTAAGGCATTCATGCAGAGGAACAAGTGCAACGTTCTGGAATGGTCATCTCAATCCCCAGACCTGAATATTATTGAAAATCTGTGGTGTGATTTTAAGCAGGCCGTCCATGCTCACAAACCAACAAACCTGAAGAAGAATGGTCCAAAATACCTTCAACCAGAATCCAGACTCTCACTGGAAGCTATAGGACATGTTTAGAGGCTGTTATTTCTGCAAAAGTAGGATCTACTAAATATTGATGTACTTTTTTCTGTTGGGGTGCCCAAATTTATACACCTGCCTAATTTTGTTTAAAGAATTATTGTG